>NC_138221.1:34590077-34747577 GCF_964197995.2 Scardinius erythrophthalmus
CACCTCAACGTCACCAGCAGCTCACTCAGTGAGTCACAAATGCTGACAAGGAAATGGACAAAAAATTGAAAGTGCCAAAACAATTCATCATTCTCCCCTGGGAACGGCCTCCGTCATGCTCATATTTCTGCTCTTTAGTATATGTCATGTTAAATCAATATTTTGAGAGCTCATGTGCCATGTTTTATTGAAGTTAAAATCATTAGTCGTTTATAGATTATACACCAGAGTAATACATGAAACCTCCAGACTAGACGCATCAAAATTATACAGCAAAAAACATCATTAATCATTCCATTAACAGAATGCAGGTATTGCTTCCAAACAGATTTGGCTGTTATTCAATCTAAGTGCAAGTAATTCCTGCTGCCTGAGACATTCAATAAACACAAACCTTGAGGCTATATATAGTTTACAGCACAAATAACGTTGTTGCAAAACTTACAAATATTATCACACTGTGAATTTTTACTCATCCTGACATTAACAAATTATTTTCTTCATAAGGAACTTTGTTCTGTTTATATTTATTTATTAATTCATTAATCCACTCCTGATATGTATTTTGAATTAGGTTTATTTTTCTTACACCATTTTTTTTTTTTCTTGTTTCAAGCGCAAGTCTTACTTAATGTTTCTGGATTTATGCTTAAAAACAAGATAAAAGTACTGATTAAGAAAGTAATTTTTTTTTGCAGTGCGTGTGAAGTGCCTTGACAATGATAAGAAAATGAAATCAGTTGTTGTATGTCTATTTGCTGAGTACAGAATAATCTAGAATAGTGGAGCTGATGTTTTATGCATTTCCTTTTATAAAGTGCTAGTCTTGCTCTCACCACTGACAGAGTGATGGTTCCAGCGGCGGGGCGGCTTATCTTTGTGAAGAGCCTGTGCGCCAGAAAGCCCTTCTGTACCAGGGACCTATCAGTTTCAGCCAGGTTAGCACAGTGTTATGGTAAAACTGACCTTTAATGTGTTTTCGAGAGCAATGTCAAAGCATACAAATGAGGTAGTACACCGCCTGAGGAGCAAACAAAAGAGACACAATAAAACACCATATATATAATATAATATCATGTCGAGCTTTGAAAATTTATGCTTTAAAAGAATTGCAATTAAAAACCACTGCATATATGAAATCACAAAGCTTCTTGAAAGTGCAGAAGAATTGCAAAAAAGACAAGCTTCTCAAACTCTCCAAGCCCCGCCTCAAACTCGCGACATTGGTTGACTCAATGTTATGGTGTTGTTTTGTGCGCGTTTGTTTGACTAAGGGGGCATTCACACGACACCATTTTCATAAAAGAAATTAATACTTTTTACACGTCAGCGGCATTTTGGGGCCTGAAAACGCTAACTTTTTAAAAACGGGATGCAAAGTGAAAGTTTTTGGAAACGATACCGTTATCGTCTCCGTCAGAGCCCGTCTACGGAGAGCCTGCCCACTCCCTATTAAGTCTTATTGTACCGAATTTTGGTTGTAGTTCCACCAGAGTTCCACTGGGGGCGATTGCCCATGAGTGCAAAAAGAATGGGAGTCTATGGGGCTAGACAGCTAAATTTGTCTCTTTCACCCGATTGCCATTGAGAAATCTCAGATTCGATTGTAGGTTTTGCAAGTTCAACATGGGTTATAGGTCGAAAGTTGAATGAACGAGTACTTATGTCCTTTGGATTTCTTACAGGTTGAGTTGTTGTTGCCCATACCACGGTAGCATTCTGCTAATGAACGCTGATTGGTCAGTGAAGGACTGATTACGACCAGAGATACCGCTTGATGGCATCGTGGTATCCGAAGAGGGACCAGAAACAAACAAAATAAAAACTCTTGCAGCACGTGTGTTTACCTGTGTCAGCTGTGTTGTCGATGCCTCGAGAGAAAAGAAAGTGCAGAGCGTGAACGCACCAAAGTGACTGAAGGATTGCCGTAAAGCAGTATCTCTGGTCGTACATGTACAGTATATGACGTCATTGACACTTTAAAAGACGTTTTAAAGCAAATAAGTGACTCTAAAAAATCTAACACCCAGCAATGTGTAATTTCTTTGCATCTCCTTTCGAATACAATATTCAAATTACTAGACAAAAAATTATTTCCTGAGAAAAGTGGATTTTTATGGTTTACTGCCATAGACCTCCATTCATTCTGCACTCGTCCTGTGAGCGCCCTCATATGGAATCAGAGTGGAACTGCAAGCATTTCAGAAGCCGGAAGTGTAGTGAGAGTGAAACTTCTCGCCTTATTAAACATTCTCTGGTCTCCGTGTTAATTACAAAAAATGAACTGAGAACTGACGTCATGCGTATGCATATTACATGTTCAGTCAATTGGCGCGTAGTTTTTTCCCTTACAAAGTGACATCGCCAACTACTGGCCTGGCATGAATAACTTTTTAAATCATTTTCGTGGATCTGTGTGAATGGGGATCGTTTTGACAACGTCGTGGTCTGTATGCGAAAAACGCAAAGGTAAAGCTGATTTTAGTACATCGTTGTCGTGTAAACATACCATAAAATAGTAAAGAGTTGTGTTTGACTTGAAGTGGCGCTGCGCAGACCGATCAGTGGATCCAAATCCAATTCGTAGTGGATGTGTGGTTTTCCCCCACAATCCAGTTCAGCGTAAACTACACCCACGGCTGATTCAAAAGATTGTATTACTGATGTTAATTACCGTGCTGATTGCCTACACAACGCTCCAACATATACCCTAACCTTAACATGGTTTGGAAAAATGTCTCCACTACATATCGGATTAAATCCAGTACATCATCGCAAAACAGTGGCCAGTTACGTGTTTGACACCAGCAGCAGCCAATGGCGGCCAATGAAATAACTCCCTAATGTGTGTGCTTTAAAAGCCAGTGAAATCATAATATGTGTTATTATGTAAGCAGTAAGGTACGAGAGGCCATGCTGTAGGCAATTGTGTTTACAGTCAAGGCTGAAGTCAACCCCTTCAGCCATGACACGCCTCGAGTACCTTATTGGTTTTATTAAACAGTAACAACACAATACAAATATTAAAGCCAAAAATATGTGAATTCATATGTAGTGGTGGGTAGATTACTCACAAATTGTATTCAGTGACTGATTCCAAATTACATGACAAAAGTGTAGTTAGTAATGTAATCTAGAGATTATTCATTTTAGGTAAAGTATTCAGACTACTTTTTAAATTACTTTTAACCTAACTCGTATAACACCTTGATTTGAAAAGGATAATCTTGTACCATATTGCTTTAAAAATACAAAGACAAAGAAAATATATTACATTCTTTGTTATTAACAACAGTGCATTAAATATTACATTATGATTACATTATGTCAGGGTTTCCCAGACGGGGTTCATGATGGAGCTGCAGCGGTTTGTGAGTTTAATGAAAAGTAACTAAATCACAAACATTTACATAAATAATTTTAAAATAAAAACAAACAAAGTAAAACATAAAAAAAATGTATATATATATATATGTGTGTGTGTGTGTGTGTGTGTTTACATGCATGTAATGTGACCATTAACTGTCATCAGCGAACTGTAAACTTAATTTTATTATTATTGGCTTAATTTTATTATTGCCCTAACTTATTAACTGAAAATCTCAGGAGGTATTTCAAGTAAATATATTAGGTCAAACATGTTCAGCTGACGAAAAAACTTGGGAATCCCTGCATTGCATGTAAATATGAAATGATGTGAATTTGTACAATTGAATGTGTATGAAAGACAAAAGCCTTAAAGAGATATAGTAATTAGGCCTACATGGTTAAATGACTCACTGGGTGATAATTCAAATAATAATTAATGTGTTAGTCAGGAGCTGATTAGATATTCAATGTTGCAATGTTAACACTTTTTAAAAGTGAAATTATTTCTTTAAATCCAGTGATCAAAAGCCATGTGGGTCTCAGTTTTCAGTGATAGTCACATGACTAGTGGCTGGTCTATGTGTGCACTTCCACAAACCTGGAAGACCTTCTGAACATAAGCAGTAGGCTTTTTTATAAGGACATTTTAAAATATAACAAACAAAAAGAATCAACGATTTATGAATAATGTATTTCCATTGTGGGAATAACATGTAATCATGAAATCAATAGAAAAGTAACTGTAGTCTGATTTCAAGCAGGCTATTTTAAAATGAAATATAAACTTTTAGTAGGCCTACTTAATTTTAATCTAGCACTGTTAAAATGTTACTTTAAAAAAAAAAGTAAACTCAATAAATATAATGTTCCTGATGTAATGTTTCAACTGATGGACCTAAAAAAAAAAAGAAAAAAGAACTGTTCTCATGTGCGGTGTCATTATTTTTGTAAGACATGGCCTGGTTTCACAGACAGGGCTCAGGAGTAGGCCTAGGCACTGAAATATTTTAAGATATCTCAGTCAGTGCAAGTTGCTTTCAGTTAAAACAGCTCAAACATGCACTTTAGCCTGGGACTAGTCTTAAAGGGATACTCTACCGTTTTTTCATATTAAACTATGTTATTCCCTTAACTAAGACGAGTTGATACACACCTCTCTCATCTCAGTGCGTGCACTCAATCGCTCTGGCGCGCGGCGAAACTTTAATAGCACTTAGCTTAGCCCAGTTCATTCATTAGGATCCAAACAGAGATGAAGCTAGAAGCGACCAAACACCTCCACGTTTTCCCTATTTAAATACAGTTACACGAGTAGTTACACGACCAAGTATGGTGACACAAAATAAAACGTGGCGCTTTTCTAAGCGGGTAAAAAGGATAACTATAATGTATGGCGGAATAGCACTTGAAGTTGGGAGCACTTCGACACGGCGCAGTAAAAAGTCAGAAGTGAGAGGGAGAGGATTTTTCAGGAGTGACTTTTTACTGCGCCGTGTCGAAGTGCTCCCAACTTCAAGTGCTATTCCGCCATACATTATAGTAATCCTTTTACCCGCTTAGAAAAGCGCCACGTTTTATTTTGTGTCACCATCCTTGGTCGTGTAACTACTCGTGCTCGAGCGCTGCACAGACCAATCGGCGGCTGACTTGAAGCAGCGCATGCATGAAATTTTGTCGGATTTGATACAGCACCGACGTGTTTGTTCTCACAACTTTAGTTCCACTTAAGCTCACAAATCTGTTTTTTATTACAGTAACACTCTTTTCATGTATTCGTGATGTTATATTCTGTCATGTTTATCAAAATAAAAGACTAGACTCCACTTCATTGATAGTATAGGCTTATGTTGAACTTTATTCTTGTTCAAACAGACGCTGTATGAAGCAGTACATAAAGTATTGAATGAAAATATCTCTGAAACATCTGTGTATTTGGCAAATATTGCATTTATTTCACTTCAGCTGTGGTAAAGTATGCAAACACAGTGCGAGCGTCACTACGGGAAGCAGAAAGTGTCCGACTTTACGTCTCAGTTTTCTCGACGATCGGTTACATCCAGCCGAAGCCGATGTCGAACACACCTATTGAATAATGCTGTGCGTTTCAAGGCACTTCAGTGGGCCTTTAATGGCACAAAAGTAACACCAGCAAACACTTCATTAAATAAATAATAAACAGCTGATTTTGCTGAAATGCATAATTCATGGAAACGGAATTGACCAATCAGCATCAAGGACCGGAATCCATTGCTCTTTTGTATAAAAAATTACTAAATGTATATAATTTCTTTGGATCAGTGTCCCTCATCAGCACAGCACTCTATTTCATTAATAAATGTGTGAAATGTCAATAAAAATACTACTGCGTAATTACAGATCAGTTTAATGCTTAATTTTGAAATCCATGCATGCAAAGCACATTTGTTAAGCAGTAGGCTACAATACTCTGCCAACCTATCAAGTTTTACCTAACAGGAGTTTTCATGTCAGAAAAGTAACAAAAGCGTCTTCATTGAATAGGCCAGCTTCTTCTTCTTCATCTTCCTTTTCAATACTACAAAAATGGAGACAAATTCCACTTAAGTATGTGTTCTGACATAAGGGACGCAAGAGGAACAGCCCGGATAATTGGGTTAATTGCAAAAAGCAAAAAGCATGCAATTAGCTGTAATTGAAGTAACTGTTGTATTCAAGTACTGACTCACTGCTGAGAGTAGCTATAGTGGATCTTTAACAATGTCTTCTAAAAACTGAAAGCAAGCAAGATAGGTGCACTTATAAAAAGCATTTATAAAGGTCAATCAAATGCCATGTTCTGGGCAGGCAATGAGATGATGGCAATGATCCTCAGGGCTGTGGACATGAGGGAATAAAGAAATGGAGCAACAGGTATGTTCCCTGATTTGTGTATCTGTCCCAAATAGCACACAAGAACAGAATGTTTCTGTCTCAAACAGCAGACTATGTTCAAAATAGTATTCCAAAGGTGCTCGGATACTATTTCAGGTGGATTTTTGAAGTCTGCATCCAGGTATGCTTTTTTTAGGTATTACCCACAATCCCTTGTGCAACAGAAGTGTTGGTAAAGTAATGAGGACTGTCACTGCAAAGCAAAGTCTGCCACACAAAATGTTTCAACCTTAAAGTAATAATTAATTTAATTCAAGTTCGCTTATATGCTAACATAAACAGTGTAACATTGAAGGTTATCCCAAATACTGCACTTTTTTTCATTGATGTTTCTTGGAATAGTGCACAGGGTTACATAAACCACTAAGACAAGTTAGTCATCCAGTTTTTTTCCCCCTTTTAGACAGTTCAAATTCAAAACTTTTTTTTTTTTTGAGTCAATTACGTAAAAACGTAGCTTGGTCTAATTTGAAACCGAAAAGTAAGACTGACTGCCCCTTGACCAACTGCTAGAGGTACATACTAGATAGTTCTCCCAAAAATTCTTTACTCACCCTCAAGTTGTTCCAAACCTGTATGAGTTTCTTTCTTCTGTTGAACACAAACGAAGATATTTAGAAAAATTGTTGGTAACCAGACAGTTGATGGACCTCTTTGACTTCCATAGTAGGAAAAAAAATACGATGGAAGTCAACGGTTACCTTCCCAAAATGTTTATTTTTGGGTGAACTATCACTTTTAAGACACTGTCTTAATGGCTATGTTTATGTAACTGGCCCCAGAACGCCACTTAGCCTATAGTTTTAGGCTACACGCTAAATTACATACACCCTATTTTAAACAAATGAAATGCCTAAATTAGGTAATGGTCTTACATTAGTTACATGATTGCATAGAGACAGATGTCGAAGCTGTTGTTTTTTCCTCTTGAGAATTGTAGGCCTATAAACAAACACTCACATTTCCTGTCAGATGTCAGATATAAATATCCCACATCTGTCCTGAATGGGTTCAAAAGTAAGCTGTAGTTTTCTATCAGCATTCTCATGGTTAATTTGGGGGGGGGGGGGGGGGGTATTTGTAGTGAAACCATGGTTAATTTTCATATCAGAGATGGCTATTTTTAACTCCGATTCATCCACATATGATATGCAAAAAAGCACACTTATATGTATTTATATTCCACAAATTCAAATAAAATGTATATTTAAATAAACGAATTTGGAGCTACTATAGCTCGTTGTACATTTCTTTAGATTTGGCGCCCTCTAGACCAGCACTGATACTGAACAAGTGGAAGAAGAAGCAGGGATTCTATTGATTCCACAGTCGAAAATCATTTTTATGAAACGCAAGTCCCTCTCAGTTCAGTCAATACATGTATTGCGAACACATCCAGACCTTTTATGCTGCTTCAAAGAAGGCATTTTTGACATTTGCATTGTTTTTGCTCATTTACGCACGTATATTTTCGTTAATGTGAGATTATATTCATAAAACGTTTAAGATTTTTAGCAGTTTAATTACAAGTAGCCTATTGCAATGAGTCGCTCGCGTATTGCTGCAATACAGTTAGTGAAAAGGAGCTGGAGAAAGCAAGTCCATGATGAGTCCTAGTCACAGCTTATAATAATCGAAGCCGAGTCTATCGAAGCCGATCTAACAGAGACACTGAAGGCTTTAACGGTCTTAGTGTACAGCGAGTTGTCAAATAGCCTATAGATATTTAGATCTGAGCACGGTGCACCTTACGATCTGTTGCTATCATATTTGACAGCTATTCAGATTTGCACGTCTATCAAAAGATCACTCTTGGCGTTTGTCAGTCATTTCCAACTACCTTGACTAATTTTAGTTTGACTCCAAGACGTGTCTGTTTGTTTTTTGGTCTGTACATGGACAACATTATTTCAAATCTGTTGCAAATGTATACGAGCGAAACTACGGTCCAGTATAGCTTTGTTGTGCAACACTGCCACCTGTTGGAAACCTTCAATAAAACAATTAACCACGAGAGGTCGTGATTATTTTACCACTGTTCAAGATTTTTTATTTTGCACGACGTGAAATGGCTTTTTTTTTTTTAAATAATAACGTTTAATAATAAAGGCCAATTATCAATAAATAGATACATTTATTAATTGTAGCAATGATCAGAATACACCTAGCCGAAAAAGCATAACTTTGTTGTTTACGGTTGCCACAATTGTGCGTAGCCTATAGGCTATTACCCGTTTTAAGACTTGATTTATTTGTAAAATAAATATTGAGACGACATTTTATTATAATAATATATATTTCCAAAAAGAACTCATGGCTCGAAGATGATTTCCTCCATGTTTTACGACTAAAAACTGAGCAGTATTGCTGTTTTCAATAGAAAATGTAAAACTTGTCTAAACTTTTTTTTTTGAGTTTTAGATTTAGTATGTGTTTTTGTAACGATTTACTATATCTTTAGCCTCTCTTATCCCAGTCATTTTGGATTATTAATGTGATCATTAAGCACTCAGATCATCTAATTTGATTTCAGAAATTATCCATGCCAGCTCAAAGAGTTGTCACTATCATTTTCTCACCCTCATGTTGTTCCAAACCTGTATGGGTTTCTTTCTTCTGTTGAAAACAAAATAAGATATTTTGAAGAATGTCGATAACCAAATAGTTGATGGACCCCATTGACTTCCATAGTAGTTTTTTCCATAATATGGAAGTCAATGGGGTTTACCCCATGTTCTTCAAAACTTTTGAAAATATATATATATTTTTTTTATGTTCAGCAGAAGAAATAAACTCATACAGGTTTGGAACAACTTGTGGGTGAGTAGGCCTAAATGATGACAAAATGTTCACTTTTGGTTGAACTATCCCTTTAACAAGCTGCAACCTCCTATTACCAGCAGGCGGCACTTGTAAGATATGAAAAAAAATGGTATTATGATCACGTGACTTCAATATGTGAAATCAATTTTTACTAATTGCAGCTAAAATCAAGAACTCATCTAAAAAGCTATATGGCTTGCTTAAAAATCCCTTACAATTGAGAATTTCACCCAAAAACAAGACAAAACATCATGTAAATTTGGAAATGTGCTTGACATTTATAAAGACAATAAAATAAGTGTATTTGGAGTATGGTACACACACAAAGTTGAAGGCACCTTGACTTAGACAAACACTAACAGTTCTGCCTTGGATTCAATCAAAGACAAACAAAACATATTTTGAATTATACCCTTGAATTTAGAACTCTTTTCTTAACAATACAATCTTTATTCATCAAGAATAAAAAAAAACTAATAAGACAATAGTGGTGTTGTGATGCCTAAAATATATTATTTCATATATATATATAAATATATATGAAAATCCTAAATTTGCTTTTGTTGCCTAGAATAGTTTTTCTTAGTTGCTAGTACACTGTTGATCTATCTGAAATAGCAAATGTGTGCAGTTACCTCTTATATAAATGTGATTTACTGTTTATTTAATATACAAACACTTATTTATATACTCAATAAATTATATTCTTTTATTGCAACAAACTATTTATTGTACTACGTGTATCTGTAGATTTGAGAACGGTGGCTTTTCTCTGCAGATTATGAGACTTTGATTGTCATAATTTTGTACTGCTGCTGAGTACATCAACTGTTTGTGCAACAATCTTATGGAGAAAAAAAAAGAAAAGGAGCTACTTAATATTACTTGAGTGCTCAGTATTTTCTATACACAGAAATGTTAGGTCTTATCGACTCGTAGATGTGGCATTCGTGTTACTGCACACTTACTGATTTGCAACGCTCGCTGCTGTAAAATATCATGTTTGGCCACTCATATCTTTAAAGCAAATACTTCAAGTTAAAAACGTTGCATTTGAGCTGGACTTCTGCCTGCAGAGATAGTTACGCTTTTCGCTCCAGGTGCCAAATCACATCATCAAGGTGCAGATGGAAGATCTTCGTGGAGGATAAGTTGAGTGGATCATGGCCAGACAAAATATCTCAGCTCTGCTGATAGACTGCTTTTAAAAGTCACCATCAGACAGAGTCACCACAGGAACTGATGTGTCTGTTGAGCAATAGCTGCGAGTACATGGCTCCCTCCTGCATTGTTTTCCATGCAAAACAAGGAGAAAAATTATTCCAACCTTCTCTACCTCTTTCACTCACATAATACACACCCTGAGATACTCATTCATCCTTAGAGGAGGAGTGTATTAGCCCATTGTGCGGTGATCCCCCCCCCCCCCCCCGGAGCAGCAAGCCGTGTTGGGACATAATGAGTGTTAATCTGAAGCTACTCATAGTGTTTGTTATAGTGCATCTCTGCTGCAGCGGGTGGAAAGGGGACGAGGTCATTTGTTAAGCGTGATGGTAGCATAAGAAGTTGGGATGTAGCCCTCGTCCCCGTTGTTGCGGCGCACCCGCGTCCACCCATCGCCCTTATCCTCCTCCACTACAGACAGCACCTCTCCTTCCTGCATGGATATGGTTCCTTCGCTGGAGCCTGTTGACAGATGGATGATGGTGGAGGCGAGTGTCAGAGGGCAAGTGGTGGATATGATACTCGCCAATGCTTGTGCGAAGCCGTTAAATCGTACCTGGGAAATTGTAGAGCGCTGTGCATTGACCAATAGGTGCGGCGAGTTCCTCTTCCTCAAAGTCGTCATCAAACTCGGTGTAGATGGCATGGGAGGGGTCCGTGTCATCTGAGAGGGCTCCAGGACTAAAAAAAGAGCATGATGATTATGATCTGATTATGTAGACGCAATGTAATCGCCTTGACCAGATTCAAATAAATGTACGGTTTCGAAAAAAAATCTGAATAAGACTGCTGACATATTCCTGTTTATTTGCATTCTGTGTGTTTATTTATGTCTCTGAGTATCCACATTACTAAGTAATTTGAGTAAAACGAGAAGTGAAGCTAAAGAGAACTCAATGACTTATTACAAACATTTACTGTAAGAGGACAAATTATGAGGAATAAAATGTTCCTTAATCATTTGAGAAGAGCTTGCTCTACTATAAAAACATACTATTACTGTCAAAACACATAATTTCTTTCCCAGTGCCCAGATGACTGGGGTGTAGTCAACATCACAAAGTAATAATAATAATAACAACAAGAGAGAGCGAGAAAGAAACTAAAGAAAAAAAATTACCAACATTTCGGACTTTCAATTTAATTGTGATGTTTTGTATGTAATATCAAAAAACATAACCCAATCAATCATGCCCCTGATGCATAAAATTCCATAATAATACCAAAATATAAAAATTATTGCAGACTGGATACAAGGTCCACTATACAATATATTGACTTCTAAAGCTTGTCTGTTCCAATTGTGTTATATCTTTATTATTTAGGGAAATTTTTTTTTTTTTAAATTAACACAGTGAAATCATGTCCAACATTCATTGCACTCTTGTGTGCTGTTGTCAAGGACACAAATTATAACGAGTTGATTAAATATATAATGGTATTTACACAAGAGAGTAGAAAGAAAACAACATGCATTTCTTAAGTTTATAGGAAACGTGGTCTGCGTTTTTACAAATCGTCTGCTTCAGAGATAAAAATGTGCAATTTATTATGTATTTTGATGTGCTGAATTCAAATATGACAATTAAAACAACTGGCTACTGTTTTTTTTTTTTTTATGTGTTTGTGTATTGTGTAGATAGTACCCGTCACCTGTCCTGTTTATGTAACCCTTTAAAAATCACCAAAGGGTTATATAAATCAAATTTTCTTATGAAACAAAAAAAGTGCATAGATTAGTCCTAATCAGTGTCTACTCTGCTCTTCTTGGCTTGTCTCTTGTATTCATTAAATGGAGCATCTCTTTGTCACTGTCCAGCAATAGTCTGCCAGCATTGATGGGCTCCGTTTAAGTTATCTGCCCTGTTCACACAAGTACGAGGCATCTCTGCTCACTTTGGCTAAAACAGAAATGTGCACCTTTGCAAAATCAAACACTGACAATTAAGAGAGCAAGGCACTGTATAGCCCCTTTCACACAGAGATTACGGAAAATACACGGATAAAGTGACCCGGGATTTGACCCGGGTTCGTTTGATTTTGGTTCATTCACACTGCCAGTGATTTTCCGGAATCAGAGAGGGCGTTCACACACAATCCGTAAAAATCCCGTAAAAACACGTGACATCGATGTGACTTATAATGTCTCAGCAGCGTCTTAAATTTGCTTATGAGCAGCGATTTCTCTCTCGACAAACCACGCTTGTGCATTTTTTTCTCTGATTCGATCATAAACTTGCGCATTACGTACCGTTTGGTGGCGAACGATCCAGGTGTTGTGCCGAATTTCGACCCCCTGCCAAATTATTACCCCCCTCGTTGAAGTCAGTACCTGATTGCCTAATCCTAAAATTTGTTCAGCAGAGTGATCGTTATGATTTCATCATCCATGACTTCTAGGAATAACAGCTGCGTCTGAAATCGCCACCTATACCCTTAAATAGGGCACTATTTGAGAGGAAAGCCATTTGTATTGGTGTCCTAAACCATAGTGGATGTTATCGAGTGCTATCATTCAATCCCATAACATACCGCAATAACGAGTACACAACTGATGTACACTCAACGGCTAGAGAATACCCATAATGCACTGTGAGAGTCGTGCACCGAATGAATTATATCTTCTGACCAGAAGATGGCGCCTGCAGATAAATCATCCATTCATCCATTTCCCAAAACGCTGGTCCAATGTGGCTACAGCATAATATCACACAGGTGTAAATACATTTTTAATGTAATTAAGGTTAATTAATTAAGGTTTATACATAGTTGTTTCCATGACAGAGTTTGACGTTTCATCTTACTACTGGAGCTGCCAGTTTGCTAAGTTTTAAATAATTATTAAACAGCAAGCACAAACTATTCAAAAGCGACAGCCCTTCCGGCGCACTCAGTGTCCGAATTGACTCACTCATTTTCATTCACTCCTTCAAGTAAACTATATTAGTGGATTAATGTAGGGAATAGTGAATGAGGGTTTAGGGGGCGAATTCAGACACATCCAACATGATGCAATTCATATCATGTGACGCAATACCAGCTTCAGATGGCATCATTCATTGTTTTGCCTATAAAGCAAGTACTGTCCAAACCCAATCATATTCATAGATCCAGTCAAAGATGTATTTTAGCCATTTCTGGTTTAAACTGAGATCCCTTCTCTTTATTACTCACTTATCCTCCGCCATTCCCAAGTCAAGGTTGTGTATACTAACCCAATAGCATATCTTGAAAACTACAGTCAATCAACAAATTTAAGCATTGTTTTCGTTCTCAGTGACCAAGAATTAGTGAAGTTTGACTACATTAATTTCAAGAGCATTTTGGTTGTAGACTTCCAACAGCTGTGAAGCAGAAGAAAAATAAACTTTTTCAGAAGGATTAAAGCGATACTTCACCCCTTCTGTTGGACACAAAAGAAGATAATTTAAAGAATGTCTGTAACCAGACAGTTGATGGACCCCTTTGACTTCCATAGTAGGAAAAAAAATACTATTGTAGTTGATGGGGTCCATCAACTGTTTGATTACCAACATTCTTCAAAATTCTTTCACAATTCACAAATTTCACAATTCCTTTGTGTTGAGCGGAAGAAACAAACCCATACAGGTCTGGAACAACCTGAGGATGAATATGTGATGATAGAGTTTTCATTTTTGGGTGAAGTATCACTTTAAAGGGGTCATTGGATGCCCATTTTCCACAAGTTGGTATGATTCTTTAGGGTCTTCATGTAAAGTTTGTAACATACTTTGGTTAAAATTCCTCAATGGTTGTGTAAAACAACACCGTTTTACCTCCTCAAAAACAGCTCTGTTCACAGCGACCCGTTTCGGTGCATGTCACTTTAAATGATAATGAGCAACTGCTCACCCCCACTCCTCTCTTCCATGGGGCGTTGACACAAGACACGTAAAGTGATGCCTTGGTGGACAGTATACAAATGGCTGAGGGCGGAAATATGCTAATACGGGACAGTCCGTCAGTGGTCGTGGGCTGAGCATGAGCAATATGACATCATATTGGACAGAAAATCCAAACGGCTTGATTATTGAGTGTGTTTAGGCTTTTTGCAAACACCATATAAAAGTGAATTTTGCATCCGATGACCCCTTGAATCCGAATACACACCATAATTAGAAATAAAAATTGTTGAAATAAAACTGACCTGCAGGGGTTGTGAGCACCGTTATTGTTCAGAGAGTGAGTGGAGTACCGTATCGAGTCTCCTCGGCCCCCTGCTTCTGCAAGCCAGGACTACAACAAACCAAGAAGTGAGTGTGCTGAGAAAGTCTTTATGAAGCGGATAAAGATTTACAGACAGCGTTAAAAGTGAAACCTCATATTTGTTGAGATCTCCTCGCAGTCTTTCCATGTTTTGTGCCGTCTGAGTGATCTGAGGTGCCAAACTGGCAGGATCTCCCATCTGAGGGTTTTTTTCATATACATCTTTCATTTTACCCAGAGCCTCACTGCAGAGAGATATAAATATATTTATTTAAGATAGAGAGAGATTGATCATAAAAGACAAAGGACAAACAGATACGGTTACTCGTGGCACTCAACACCACTGATTCCTCAGAGACCTGAAGAGCTTAGTAAACAAAGCCCAGACCCCGGTAACCCTGAGGATTCAGCTGTGGCCGGTTGCCATGGAGATGGTTGTCGGAGAAGCGACTCACCTCTGATCCATTTCCTTCTGCAGCTCCTTGCTGATGTCATCGATCTTCTGCTGCAAGCGTTTCCTGCGCTGCTCAGGAGGAAGATGGGTGAAGCCCTCCGTGTCCACAGGCTGAGGAGAGATGGGTCGGGGGAGATAGTGTCACTCACAGAGATTCACACCAACACACAACCCCACCAACACCACAAGATAAGCCGTGAAAGACGTCAACCAGAGAGCCAACAGTAAGAGTTCAGGTTTGCAGAAGCAAAAGATGTAATGTAGCAATTCGGCACAAGAGTAATTACACCGCCTGATGCAATTGTTCCACTTAAACACTACAGGCTGTATGCTTTAACGAGATTTTGCCAACACATTTCTCATTTATGACAAGTAAGACATGCTTAAATGGGTGATAAGCAGTTTTACTCAAAAGAATGTTCTGGGTTAAATAAAACTAGCTTTTTGAACAGAATTTGTGACATGCTGTCGACTATTCTGTAAAGGAACAGTGACCGGAGGGGTTTAAAGGCAGTCAGAGTTGTGAAGCTAATATTTATGTTAACACAGCTACATGAAATATTTTTGGTAGGGCTATCAAGCAATTACATTTTTTTAAACGAATTAATCACACAATGTGGCGATTAATTAATCGCTAATTAATCGTATGTCAAATTTGGCTAAGAAATTACCCCCATAAGATATTTTAAAGTCATAATTGTGTTAAATAGCACAATATCAAATAGACATTACAAAAACTAGCTTCAGAAAAATTATTTTATTTGATTAAACAGAATTTATTAGACAAACGTTTAGGCTTCAACAGCCACGAGGGTGAGTAAATGATGACAGAATTTTCATTTTCGGGTGAATTATACCTTTGGTGGGCTTTTTATTAAAATCATGGCAACGGACGTTGGTAAATATATATATATATATATATATATATATATATATATCACAGCCACGTACCGCACTAGACATTATTATTATTAATGGAAGGAAACGTAGGCGTGTTATCCAAGCATTAATGGCAAGGAAAGACCCTTATACTGTGTCTGTGAGCGGCACATATGAAGTGTTTCTGGGTTTTTCTCACTCATTTCTGCTCCGAGGTCTTGATTGTGGCATTTCTTTGAGGTTTAGAATCCAGTATTTCTGTCATTCTTTTGTCTTTTATGAATTCAATAAAGAACTCCGCCTCGTAGGCTATTCTGTCCAAACACACCGCGCCTTCTAAATCAGGTGACCTGTAAATGCGCAAAAACTGTTTCCATTGCAGTTTTGTGAAATATTTCTTTTTCAAATTGCCTGAAAAACCACCTCATGCGAGCGTAAAAACTTTTTTGCGATAAATGGGAGTTTTTGCGAAATTGACGTGTTTCCATTGAGCGTATTTTCAATTCGCAATTTCAATTTGCGCAATTTGAAGGGTAATGGAAACGCGGCTTAATTAGGCTTGCTGTTTCACGGTCAAAAAAGAAACAGATTAGACAGAATACAACAACAGCAACTTTAGTTTAAACAAGTACACATAACCTTTGGAGATAGAAGTTACAGTCAAAGAGCACAGACAATGGACAAGGATGAAACTTTCTGTTGTGCATGCGTCGAGCGCCTGTGCTAGACATATTTTAAAGTTGGATATTACTTGGTGCAGACGGGTTTAATAGCAGCACTAGCCTAATGTTAGTTGAATGATGAAATGTAATGGCTACACTATCAAAAATGCGCGACAGTTTCATATTTTTAGCTTTTATTCACAGTGCACTTGCCCCATAGACCTCCTCCAAAAGTGTATTGCTGTTTTCAATTGTTTTTACAAACCCGAGGGAGAGATGTCGTCAATAGGGTATAGATTTAATTTAACCAGGAATATTCCTTTGAGCAACCCTCAATGCATTCAAACCAACTTTAAAACATGTCCAATATAGTACACCATAACAGCCTGGCTTAAGCATCATTGCATAGATTATGTGTTTATATGCCTTTGTGTTTGCAGTGTCTCACCCTGGAATAGCTTGTCACGATTTAAGAGCCATGATATAGAGTGTACTGTTAATAAGCCCAGAGGCTTCTGTGCCTTTTACTGACAATGGCCACCTCTACAATAGTGAATGATAGAAAATCTGTCATTTTAGAGAAGATGTAGAGGTGGTCATGTGTGAAAATCCCCAGAAGCAGAAAAAAAATCCAATAAAGACAGAGGAAGTGGAATATACATGTATACGGCAAGTACAGCCCATACCATTTTAAGCTTCTCTGGAGCAAACTAAGAAAGAGAGAAATAAACAGACAGTGCTTTATAAGCTGGCATCACACTAGTCAATTTTTTCCTTCTGATTCTTAGTCTCTCATGCTGGTCACTTCACTTTTGTCTAGTTCTGCATCTTACAAAAAACAGCTCTGAACGCAGTGAGAAACGCAGATTTCAGATCTTAAGCTTTTGCGTGACCTGCTTCTTATAGGAACCCTGAAGTATCATGCAATATCATGAAACATGATTGGATTAGCACAGCCCTAGTAGATGTGCATAATCAATAAGCTCTGATTCAACAACTGACATGCTTCTGCACTGCTCAAATCTCATCCAAACAGCATAAAATTCCTGACCATTGTCGACCGTGATTGTGTAAACATGCATTTTTGGCATTCGCCCTGAACTTACACGGGCAACAAAATACGAAAGCAAAGGCAGAACAGTCTACTTTTATTTAAATTAAGCCATGTTTTCACATAAGCTGACAAGTTATGCTGGAAAACATGAACATACTACAAGCTCCAGAGGGACAAACACACAATCACACTCACTCAAAGGACAAAGATACTACGTGAAGTGCATTCTAATTCAGTCTTTGCTCCAGTTCTTATTTCAGCAAGCTTCATGTTAATTTGATGCCAATATGGGACGTTTAAATGCATGGGAATGAGAAAGAAATATCCGAGGCAGTCGTATAATTTGCCACCAAACTTTCATTCTTAATCGTAGAGCTTGAAAGACTCACTGCCAGAAGAGGTTGAGATTTCAGCCACAGCATTCGGTAGGTGACATCTCCTACTGTTATCAGTTCTTTCGAGTTGGCTAGTTGTGATGTCAGCCTTAGCTACAACTCAGTAGGTGTTAGAAGTGTACTAGAGGAGTGTGGTAGGAATAGGTGAAAGGTTGGTGCTGTTGTGGTTGAAGATGAGTGGTGAAAGAGCTGTGATTTCTACTTCATTTCATGTGCATGTGACCACAACTCAGACCCAGATCAATCTAGTGCTGCTGAACGCCTTAAAGAGACGTGCCAAAAACAGCAGCACACAGGTGTAGCAAACTTGCTTGATCCCTGACCGGTCACACTCACCGTTCTCTTGAGGGTCCGGAAGGAAGAGATTCGGGGTTTGACTGTCTTATTGATTTCCTTCAAACAGTACGACAGGGGGTCCCGGCCAAACTTTGGGGAAGGGGGTCCGTTAGCGGGCGAGGGGGTGGGGGGTGTGGAGAAAGGACTGAGCGAGGACGAGGGAAGCTAGGACAGACACCAGGCACAAACCCAGAGGAACACAGGGACAGGACGGCAGGAGAGGGACAGGGGGAAGGGTAAAAACAAACAAAAAACATATATGACAAGGGAAAATAAAGAGACACCATCAAACACCTCAAAGCAACATCAAAACAGCAACGAGGACAACACTGGACCAACCTTAGCAAGAGCCAAGAGAAGCAAGACAAAGAAAACCCAAACCCACAACAGCCCCAAATCCACAAGCCCCAGCAAAGCCAGATGAAGAAGCAAACAATGGCTCCATCAGAAAACAATAAAAGTCTTGGCTTGTTCAATGGGTAATGTGGCCTTCAAGAGATGCAGGAATGATGGTAAGGACATACATGAATGGCACCACAATCTGAGGTCATGCAGATTACACAACTATGGTCTATACAAACTTTGCTTAATGTTGATGAAAAACAGTTACAGTTGAAAACATTTTTTTTATGTGGCAGCACGAAAACAGACAAAAGGCATAAATTACACGCCTACAGCTAATCCACTGCTTTTTGTCTTTTCATTTGCTAAAAAGGTTCTGGTCTTTGTCAGGAAAAAAAAAGGCAGAAATTACACCAAAATGTCCATTTCATTCCAACCAAAATCTCTTGAGAGCACATCACAATGACAGCCAAATGCATAAGCTTTCAAGACGAATTTGCACTGTAGGCAGCATAAGAACAGTCAATGTAAACAATCTACAAAACTATAACTGTTTTACACCCCACTATGGATGTAATGAGTGGAGCCACTTTTTGCCCAATCAACATTTGGAGGTGTATGTTGGATTGCATAGCAACAAAATGGCCTAAAAATGAAAGGGGCCCTGATAATTCAGTGAATAAGCTGTGCACACTTCCTCTTTTCAAAAGTGAGCTGCCTATAAAGACAACCTCACAGTTAAATCTAGAGCTCAGAGTTTATTCCAAAAGAAGCTGACAATAGCTAAGATACTAGTTACTCTAATAAGCACAAAAAGTGTTTAAAGCCCACAAGAAACTCAATTAATGCTCACATGTTGATTCAAAAACAAGACTTATCAAAAAAAAAAAAAACACAATACACAAATATTGGATGAAATCATGCATTAATTAGATGGAACTACTTTGAAAAAATATATACATTGCAATCTGGGATTGTTGTTGTAGGATAAATGTGATGCTAGTAAGACATCTTATATTGCAGCATAATTTTGAAATATTTTTCACATTAGGAGGGCCTATGACCCTTTTCTAAGTTTTATAGGTGGGCAGTTCACAAAGTGGAAAAGAGCAAATAAGCTTCACCCTGATACAATAAGTTTTAAAACCTACAATTGCATCAAACAATCCTCTACAAGTTATATGGCTAAACGAATGACAGTTTGGTGCTAAAAATAAGTATTTCCCCTTCCATTGGTTTTAGCTTCTCAACATTGCGACTGTCTCAGCCGGAAAGCAAACATGCACGGCGAGCAAAAAGTAAAGCGTCAAGGAATAAAGGAAGATCTACACGACTAAGGGTAAAGGAAGAGGGAAGTAGATTTGAGGTGCAACTTTTGTAAAACACAACAAAAACTCCATGATATTTGCTTACTCGCAAGGAAAAGAATGGATCTGCACAATGATTAGGACTGAAATTAAACAAGACAAGACTAGACATTTAAGCTGGCAAGCTCAGGAAGGCTGGCAGAGGAAGCGCTGAGGGTCATGTGAAGAATGCCAAGCATTGAACAAGAAGGAAATAAGATTATTGGAGGAGCAGGAAATTACATTATTAATATGAAGGTGAAGTGTTCCTAGAAAACACTTCAGACCTATATAGGCCACAGGGACAAAGAAAGATCCATTGAATCCTATGCAGGGCTCTGAATCACCACATGACTGAAAAGGGAGTGTTTTTAATGCTTCGCCTCCAACCCTCATTTTAAGAGGATTTTTCTCCTTAACAACTTAACCAGATGCAACCGAGCATCTTTCCTCATGGCAAACAGTGCACAAAGGTGTCATTGTGATGGGACTGAAGGATATTTTATACAGCATATAATAGCAGTAGTGTGTGTGTGTTAAGGCCCATAGCAGAGGCAGCAGTGTCCCAAAGAAAAGCACAGACACAGCAGAATGAGCACTAGGTCACACGCTGAGCTAAACAACAGAGCTGGGGGCTTTTCAATCCCCATTTACAGCCAGACAGCCATGCAAAGGGTGTATACTGGAAAACCGTCTGTGTCGGGTGCATCAGAGAGATTGAGAGCTGGGGTAAGGAAAGGTGACGGATGATTTAAAAATCATGCATCTTTCAGCTGTGGCAGGGAGACGAAGGGTGCAAAAGACCACAGCTCTATACCTTTACTTTACCTTTCTTAGTGACCTTTCAAAGACCTGAAACAATGTTTTTCCCACACATCATCTCAAGCCAACCCTTTGTAACTTTTCAGACTCTCCTCTATCATATTGTAGGGCAGGAGTCTAACCTTAATTCAACTTGAACCAATTATTCAAGGTCTTCAGGATAACTTAAATTTTCCAGGCAAGTGTGGAGCTAAACTTATGCTGATGGTCCTACAGGAGTGGGATTGGACATCTCTTCAGGAATTGGCACTGTAGAAACCTGTAACAGATCTACGGTTCTGGTGGCTGGGTTCAAAGTTGCCTCTAGATGGTTAAATTTGGTCAAGCTTCATTTAGATCAGGAGTGTCCAATTCTAGTTTAGTTTAGCTCCAACCCAAATTAAACACATCTGAACTAGCAAATCAAGCTCTCCAGTAACACTAGAAACGTCCAGCCAGCTAAACTTTGCAGGATTATGGCCCCTCAGGAACAGAATGGGACATCCCTGGTTTAGATGGTTGATCAGGTGGACTATCAGAAGTTAGAGCTGTCAGACCTGTCTGGACAAGCTGGTGGGATCTGCTTGAGATGGTTAACTAAGCTTTGGCCATTTTTGACTGGTATGACAGGGTTTTCCAGCAGGGAACTTTACATCTCCACAAAGAACACAGGAATTTCATCAGATGGAACTCTGGTTTCATGGAGTGGTGAAGCCTACCTTGCTCTTCTTATTAAACAACCGGAAGGTTTTATTCTTGTTCTTGCCCAACAGCTCTAGGGGACCTTTAGGAGTGCCAAGGCTGCTGTCCGAGGAGGCCCGGTTGATGCCCTGACTGTAGTCCTCAAACTCCAGATCTCCTGGTCTCTCGAAGCCAGACTTATGTTGCTCTATAAGAACCACAGAGTCCTGAATAACACAGAGAAGTGTTAGCTACCCTATGTGTCGGTTTGCAGAAGGTTGACTGCTCTCTCAAAGTATTTGGCTTAACGCAGGGGTGTCCAATCCCTCTCCTGGAGGGCTAATGTCCTGCTGAGTTTAGCTCCAATCTGCCCAATCACACTAGTAATCCCTAGTTCAGGTATGTTTAATTACAACTGGCGCTAAACTCTGCAGGATTGTGGCCCTCCCGGAGCAGGATTGGACACCCTTGGTTTAATGAGAGGAATGTTTTTCTTAGAAACGCAACTCGACTTACGTTCCTCTCGTTTACATTTGTGCCAGCTCTGGTAATGCCCTCCAGACACTTCCCAATGATGGGCATGACTTGACGCTCTGTGTCTGCAAACTGGATGTAGCCCTGTGCCATCTTTTTAATTCGCCGTTCATCCATGTCCTGCAGATTCTGCAGAGAAAATAGCATGCATATAACTCTAGATATCAGTATAAAGTCTGCAAGACTGTTTGGGATCATTCCCATTGTAAGCTGATAGGAACAGATGTGTCTCGACATGTTAGGACTGAGGCGGGTGCTTCTTACATTGAAAATAAGGGGCATGTCTGTGAAGTAGAACTGATTCTGTTCTTTGTTGTACTTCTGAAGCTGTGCAGCATAGTCGTTTTTACACTCTTCTGCTATGTGTGTTCGCATATGTGCCTGCTGTTTGGCCTATGGTCAGATAAAAAAAAAAAGTGAAATCAGACCCATGTACATAAAGAGGAACAAGGAAACAACAATAATGCATTTGGATATAATGGAAATGAGATGGCAGGATGGGAAGATGTGCATACAAAGGTGCGGCAACACCTGTGAAACGTTTTGGGGAAACGAATACCTTCTCCACGTCGGCTTTGGTAGCATTGAGGTCTTGATCTGTTTTCTCTGCATTTTGAGTAGCCTTTTCTGCTTCTCTCCACTCCCTTTCAAATCGTTTTTTACTCTATCAAAAAAAAAAGAAAAAAAAAAAATCAAAGCTATCCCTGTTGGTTACTACTTACACAATGCTCTTATTTTCAGCCATTAAAAGGATAATTTACCCAAAAGTTAACATTGTGTCACCACCAAACCTATATCACTTTCTTTGTTCCTCTGACACTACTGGCTATTACACACAAATAAAACAAGACATTTAGCATCACCAAATGCAAACCTGCTATGAGTATTCATGCGGCATATTTGAATATACATTTAAAAGTCCCTGTGTAGGGGTTTGAGTGCGTTTTTATCAAAATATGCTAATGGTTAGCATATTTACACTGCCAGAATAGGTCTCTATTTCCTATATAGTGCATTATGTGCCGTTCACATAGTGTGATAAGTGTGTGAATAAGTGATTGATTTCAGGCACAGTTGTGGGAAGCTTCAGATTCTAGAGAGCATTTGATTGGACAGACAATATGGTAAGTTCTTCTAATTGTGAATTTTGCCATACTTTTGGAGCACCCTCTCTTACTGATGACCTTTTATCGAAATCATTTTTGGTATTTATAGCTTAACAGCATCTATCCCCACTCACTTTTATTTATTTGATAATATCAGCATTAATATTCTATCGAGCATCTTTTGTTTTCCAAAGAGGAAAGAAAGTCATACTGGTTTGGAACATGATTTCTATGTGAAAGGCGGCGGAGCCTCAGTGCCACACCCACCTAGTATGTAATCGCCACGAACCAATGGTAGCACGAAGGTGTTTACCAGCTAGGGTGAACTTTTCTGGAAAGTTCGCTTTGGCAAGTCGTTTCAAACTCCCAAAATGAACTTCATTTGGCCTGATTTTGATCGAAATGACATCACATCAGGGCTGTGTTTCCCAAAAGCATCGTAAGCCTAAGTTGATCGTAGAGACCATTTGTGGCAATTGTTGTATGATCAACTTACGATGCTTTTGGAAAATGCACCCCTGTTCGTTCTGGTATTTCGTATATTGGGGCCTTAACACTGTTTTTCCTGACCACCCCTGTGTAAATGATTACAACATTGAAAAACAATAATAGTTTTAGAGAGATCAAATTTTGATAAAACATCTAAAACAACTTTTTTTCTTTAAAACAATGTGCATGAAAGAATATAGTGTAACTATGGACATTTATTAATTAATAGTCAATTGTGAATTTGTTATCATTAAAGGGGGGGTGAAATGCTCATTTTCACTCAATCTCCTGTTAATCTTGAGTACCTATAGAGTAGTATTGCATCCTTCATATCTCCAAAAAGTCTTTAGTTTTATTATATGTATAAAAGAAAGATAGGCTGTACCGAGTCTTTCCGGAAAGAAACGAGCGGCTGGAGGCGGGCCGTGTGGGCGGAGCTAAAGCTGTGCTTACGCGCCGATAGCTAACAACACACAGAGACATTTGAAGCAGTTTTACTCACCGCCCGATTCCAACGCACGACCGCGAACCTTTATCATTGTGACTGCTCGATCCTTAAGCATTAGACGATCTGCAAATCCGTCGATCTGGGCTTTGTTTATAAAACAATCATCGTCGAAATGCAGGGAACAAACAGTCTTGCACAACTCCGTTGATGCTCTGGAAAAACAAACTCCATCCACTGGTGCCTTAACGCTGGGTTCTTTGGGAATCTGTGCAGGGTTGTCTTGCCCTGGCAACCAAAAACCCACTTCTTTGGTGACATTGACTTCCCAAAAGCCGAGCAGAGCGCTTTGATGAGGTACTGCTTTCGCTCTCTTCTCTCTCTGGTCTACGAGTGCGCGCGCGCCCGCGAGTGAGAAGTGCCCTTAGGACCCATATAAGGAAATTCCGCCACTTCTGGCGTCACACATGCCCATACTCGAAAAAAACTTTCAGAAACTTGTGACAAACCGGAAGGAGCATTTTTGGAACAAAAATACTCCTTCAAACGTACAACTTAATTTTTGAAACTTTGTCCATGTTTAGCATGGGAATCCAACTCTTTAACAGTGTAAAAAACTCAGTATGCATGAAATAGCATTTCACCCCCCCTTTAATGAAGTCTGAAATAGCTGCCCGTTGTTAGCTAACTGAAATAGCTAAATTACTCTGCATATCGAAATACTTGAATGTGTTTCTGTTTACATTCCTGACTCTTACCTGAACAAACACAACGGCTACAGAAACAAACGGTTTCTCAAAACAAAAGAGCTCTCTCCTCACAGTCAGCGCTTGCGCCACAAAGAGACGTGACGCAAGCCTCTGACAGGGTGCAAGAGCCAGTCAGATCTGGATGCGCAATGATACACTCAAAGACACACCGCCCACAACAGGGTCTCCATCACAACCTGTCACAGAGAGAAACTTACAATGTCGAGCTGCTTGTAGGTGCCCTCCAGAGACTGTTGTGCTTTCTTGGCATCTGACAGATGCTGTTCATTATAGACAGAAAGAGAGAGAGAGAAAACATGGTCATTGTGCTTTGGGCTTTCTGACATAAAATTTGGAAAAAAAACTTTTTTTATACTTTCTGAAGAAAAATATGAGTGCTTGCTTGTACAAAATTGAAAACCATGATTTATAAGATTAAAGTCTTCATGAAATAAAAATTCATCCCATCTATTTTCTAAATGAATCATTCATAATAAGATCCATAACATTCATCCTTTTCTTTTCTTGACTTCAGAAATTTTAATTAAAGCCCCCTGTGGTGAAACCCAAGCTTTTAAATGTCGTTTATATGTCTATGTGGTGTTTTTAGTATGCTTTAAGACAAAACATGAGTAAATTCATAAGTCAACACCATTGCTGAGTATTTTCTCCTAAAGTCAAACTGAAATCAAAATGATTGACCCTATTTACTTTGTTAGCGCATATTACTAGTCTTGTGGTGAAAAATTAATCCGTGCAAGTTAATAGGCCTACACAGAAACATTTTTTTGCCGTCCTAATCTTTAATCAAAGTCTGAAAAGTTACTTCCGGTCTGGAATGGCTGATGATGTAGGTTTGACGGCTTGGTTAGTCTGCTATGAGCAGAGATGGAGAGGAGGAGCGCTAGAGTAAAACCCTGCCCTCTGTTCAATATTCCTTTTCACTGGGAAATACGTCACAACACTGGAGAAAAGTCGTTTGCAACTTCAGGTTCACGCGGACTTTAAAACTGCAGTGAACCAAAGACAGTCTCAAAAACGCAGTTTGAAATCGCTGGTGTTTCTGACGTCACAAACTACCTTGTAATCAATCACGTCAACGTGTGATCATCAACGAGTGGATCTTCATAAACAAAACTCACCGGTGTGAGTGAGTGGAGGCAGGGCTAATTTCATATATTAATAGAATCGCGTATACTAAATGAGGCAAGAAAGTTACATTCAAGCTATTTTAAGGCATGCAGAACTTTTTAGGAAAAAACTTTTAAATATGTAATTTTGGTAATCAAATACGAGTTTCAATGGATAAAATTATTGACTTCAGGCCAGGGGGACTTTAAAACATAACTCCATCTTCTCTCGAGTGAAGCTGAACTCTGGTGATGTATGCCGGAGTTCTCTAATCATTCAGTCCGCTTATACTCCACCCCTTTCTTATTATTCAAATCAGACTCCATCCAATCAACAGCTGATGAACCCTCCTTCTACAAGCATCTATGTGATTTTTTCCCACCCATTATATAGTCTGCCAGGCAAAAATACTTAAAAAAAAAAAAACGTTTTTTTTAACAGCAAAAACGTGTTTTGTGTGAACCTGCCCTTAGAAAGGAAATAGCACACCTCTCTCAAGCAAAGAAAATTTACCTCACAAATGTGAGGTATCATTCTTGTCTATATCAACAACATGTTGGATTGAGTTTAATACTCATGTTTAGTCATTTGTTTAAATGTCTGACTCTAAGTATGAGCAATGGTCATAGTGATTTGTGCCTTAGGAAGCGCAAACAATAAAACAGTGTCCCATAAATTCCAAGTGACAAACAAGAGGAGACGGCTGAGGTTATATGGTGAGCTTTAACTGTTGTTTATGAAGACCATCAACAGTGTTGCGCAAATCAAAAAGAGCCTTCCTCCCCAATACACTATAATGTTTCTTCACAAGTTCTCCACTGCCTTTCCTTTTTACCCACAGTCCCTCTCTCTGTGTCCTTCCCAGCCCTCTGTCCCACAGCATGCTTTATTTTAAGCATGGCCCAGTTTCTCGGACTGCCTCTCTCGCGCTCTCACCATCTTGCGCTCCTGTTTGAGATCCTGGAGGTACTTTGTGAGCTCGATGCAGATATTGATCATCATGTTCTCAGCGATCAGCTCCCTTTGGCCTGCATAGTCATTCATCTCATTCAGGATGTCCAGAAAGGCCTGGTGATTGGAGAACCTAAAGAAAAGTGATACGAATGAGATACAATGCAAGAGATCTCCATGGCCTTCTTTTAGTGATAACTCATGTTCATTCATTCCCCAATGAATCTTTCATGTCAGACTAATTTTTTTCAAAAAAATTGAATTTAATTAAATTAAATTATTAATTATAATTTAATTAATCTAATTAAATTTTAACCAATAATTTAATAGCCCCCTTTTACAATCCAATCAAACCCTGATGTTTTACTAATAAATGCGCCACATTGCAGAGGTTCAACGTGTTGCGAATGTTGTTTCATCACCTGTGGCTGATTCAAATAGTGCCTGATTTCCATGAGTGACTTCATTAGTTTAGCTTTCCAGAGGGAGCATACGTAAAGTCATTTACACGTGTATGCGCTTGTTTGTTCAACTAATGTGCTTTTGTTTGGAGTCGGCAACGGCCCCACAGGTCCTGCTGCTCAGTCACCGTAGCAACATCAGACATAGCTCAGCGTACCACAGTGAACTGATTATAGTGACTGGGGATTTGTCAGCTTTATTCTCTGATTGCACATTGTTCAGGCTGGATAGTTCAATTGTCATCACAATTGTGAGGAAAATAAGCTTTTGAAATGTGCAAAATTACCTGCATTCCTGCTCTTCTTTGCTGCCTCGTTTAGGGCTGTATTTCTTGGTTAAATTCCTAGCAACCAGAAAAAAAATCCACTGGATCAACAACATCATAATACTGTCATTTGCAAGTGCTCAAGTTTCAAAATAGCAAAAGGTTGCATAACATGCCACGTTGGAGATCGAAAACTGCAGAGGTCCTGCCGGAGCAGGTGGCCGTGAAGCATTTGCATGGGACGTTGTGTGCAGAACATTTGTCCTTTCCAAACACAGACATTTTGGGGTATGTCATCGGGACATTTTCTTTACTCATTTTTCTTATCATAACACTAATCAGGCAGAAAGGGAGTTTCCATATCTATATCTGCTGTCTATATCAGGGGTTTTCAAACTTTTAATGGCAAGGAGCCCAAAACAATCCCCTTGTGAGAATAATATAAGAAAGTGATATATGATAATATATGATATGATATAATATATGATATATTTGATATATTATATGATATATGTTATGAGATATATAATGAAATATGAATGATATATGATGTACAGTATCATTATATGATATAATATAATGTAATATGAAAACATTATGTTCAAAATGAACATACATTTTTTTTATATTATATTATATTATATTATGCATGAGATTTTTTTAAATGATTTTTTATAGAATTTCTTGGTAAATGTGCTTCATTTAGTGACATCTGAATTAACTGCTTGTTTTCAAACATATGATTTAATATCCCTAAGTTACAAATCAAATAGAAATAGCACATTCAAGTTAAAAGTTCCAGCTGCATGATGTAACCACTTTTTGTTGGTACGTACGCTGTACAAGTCTGGTATAAAGAATATTTTTGTTTAGGTGGCCAAAATGTCCGCCAATAGAAAAAAGTTTTGTTCAGCAAGAAAAATAAATGAGAGGGAACATTGCAGATAACTAGAACTATATTAGCGTCCACACAACAGAGGACAATATTGTTCTGTTTATTCTGTTTTCTATATATTGTAATCATTATGTAATTATGCAATAATACATTACTTGTAATAATTACTTCAATGAGCTCATTGTTTCTGCCTAAAATGTATACATGATGTTAGCTAACTGTGTGATTCGTATATGTACATTTTTGAAATATAACTTACATAATATATATAACAGATCACTTTAAATTGTAATGTAGACAATTAGACTGCTTTAAACAATATATTGTGTGAAAAGTGCTATACAAATAAATGTGACTTGAAAATGTAAATTTATTTGGGGGGGGGGGGGTGATGCAACTGTTTTTTATCATAATGAAGAAAAAAGCCTCATTAAAGAGAAAAGCTTATGAAGTAATTAGGCATAATCTTTTGATTATAGTTTTTTTAGATTTTTTTATTTTTTAAATTGCTTAAAAAATTAAATAAAATAAATCATGTGGTACGATACACAAAGTAAAGTGATGTATGTAAAGTGTAAGTGATGAGTGACCATGTGTCAAGATCAATAGAATATGCACATTTTTATGGGAAAGTTATTTCAGGTTGTAGACCGTCATGTGGTGCGACTCGCCAAAAACAATTATTCTTTATAAATTAATGTTGTCACTTAGGATATATGTACTTTTACTTTAAGGTCACACCACATTACAGTCCTTAAATTGTAACTTTTATTTGAAAATGTTTTTCGAAATCATTAAAAAAAGCCAGCATAAATGCAAATTATAAATCTTTAAAGGATTTTTCATTTTCTTTAAAGTCATTGGCCCCTTGGTCCTGCCATTTGTCACGGTCAGTAGGGATAGAAGCTCAGACGTACATCAAACACTGTGGTGTGTTTCAGTTTCGATTGACCAAGCACAATTGTGTACTCTCAAAGAGCTGGAAGCATTGAAATGTGTCAAATAAGGAAGGCCATCGTAATCAAAACCAGGGTTCATTTGTTTCCTTCCTTTGCATACGAGAAGCCGAGACAGAAGCCAATGCTAAGCAGCTTTCCACACTTTCACTCTATCCCTCCACATCCCCTCAGTCATATGCTCGTCTGCTCCCACTTCCCCACTTCTCTCAGAGCGGGAGGGAGGGAGGAAAGAAAGAGGTAGCGTGTGGAACTCTGAACAGTCTGGCAGAGATCAAGTAAGTGTCAAGGCATAGTCGTGAATGAGAAGGGGAGCAGGCGCAGATATGCTTATCCTCTGGGCCGAGGCCAACGCTACAGCTCAGAGGTGCCAACAAGTTCAGCTCTGCCCTGTTCAGTCATGGGACCCGAATATTTCACAATCAGCCGCAGCTCTGGATAAACATTCACAAGCATGCATACACATGTACACACTCAAACAGGCCAACAGGATAGCCTAGATATTAAGATCTCTTACCGTAGTTGCTTGGCATAATTCTGTTCAATCTCTGTTCGCTCCTTCACAAACTTCACGTATTTCTCCACCAAGTCCAAGCCAGATTGTGTGTGCTTATCAAGGATGTCATATTGGTCCTGTAATACAAAATCGAGACCAGGCTCTTAAATAAAAATGTAAACAATTTTTTACTTATTTTGATTTGTCAGACACTGATACAATGTAGTGGTCTGACATCATTCCTTATTCTTATTCAGGTATCTGTTGCAGCTCCCAACAATGGTTACAATTTATGATATTATTATTATAGGGAAGCATAACACTTTCTTCATACTGATTATTACTCTCTAATCATACTAGAGATGCAGGATTAATCGTTAAAATAGCACGATCTCGATTCAAACACCCACACGATCTCATTCCAAAACGACAACGATTCGGCCATGTTTATTAAACCATTGACAAAATCATATCGGGAAATTCAGATCATGTATAGGTATGAAACAGCTTTTCAACCACACAGTATCATTATTTCTGTGTTACGAATATTCAAATTATCACAGAAGTACTGGGATAAAACAAAAGTTTATAGTTCAGATATAAACACTGATGTCTATGGTAGCAATCAGAATAGAGCTGAACATGGCTCTTCGGATAGCGATTGTATCGTTAACATCGTTACACCAGTAGGTGGCGACAAGTGACGGTTTATAAAATGTTTTTGTCATTGGATTGATTCAAAAGATTTGTTCAAAAACACTGATTCATCCAGTGATGAACCAAGTATTTATTAAGTGAGTCATTGAATCATTCATTCAAAGCGATTCTTTAAAATACTGAATTTAAATTAATTTAACATTTTAAATAGACAGCAGCAATTAACATTTTGTCAGAACCTCTAGTAAATTACGTTAAATAAATAAATTATGTTATTTTGATCATGAATCATGGTATCATTTTTTGAAAAATATATATATAATAATAATCGTGATTCTTAATTTATCCAGAATCATGTAGTTCTATGCCATATGCAAAATATAAGTATTGTTCACTATATCTGTAAGAAACATGCATTAGAGGAACCCTTGTCAATAGAACCATGTGCAAACATAAGAAATCACTTAGCATGCAAGCAATAAAACAGGCATCTGTGGACGAGTCTCTGAGTTCATGACCTGTCAACTGGTAAACAGGACACATTTTTTTTATTAATAATTTTGAGACACAATGTTTCATTGACGAACTTTACCATTACACTACGCAGCATCCTGCGACATTAACATTATGTAGCCTAGATTTTAAACATGCACTCTTAGAAAAACTGCTTCAATAGGGGTCTTGACTTAATTTTAAGCCAAACACGTTCTATGTAAGAAAAAAAAAAGTCTAATATGATTGCATAATAATTTATGTTTAATGGGTTATTTGATAAAGTATGTTTGCGAGCGGTTTCATTCATAAAAATGAAAACAAAAAAAATGACTAAACTAAAAAAAACTAAATCAGTCAAATGATCACATGATGGTTTCCCATAAAAGGTTCTATGAAGCCAACTTTTAAGGTTCTATATAGAACCTTTTCTTCTAAGAGTGTGAAAGATAAAAATTGAGTAAAAAAAAAAAAATCCACAATTAATTAACCTTTTTCTCCCTTAAATTAACTGATGCTATCACCATCTTCTGTGATAAGCAAAGCAAGCATATATGTTAACATCTCAGAAAATGTTGTTTAGCATTTCCTGACTCTTTAAAATCTGATTGCCAAAAAAAAAAAAAAACACTCCTGAGATGTTGAAACACCGCGAAGCAGCTAATATGGAACAGAAAACACTAGAAAATGGGCCAACAACATGTTGGTCAGTTGAAATATTAAAGGTTTAGTTCACCAAAAAATTAAAATTTACTCACCCTCAAGCCATAGGTGTATATGACTTTCTTCTTTCAGCCAAACACAATCGGAAAAACATTAAATAATATCCTGGCTTTTCCAAGCATTATAATGGGAGTGAATGGTTCCTTAGATTTTGAAGCCCAAAATAGCATATCAATCCATCATAAAAGTAATTTATACAACTCCAGGGGGTTAATAAAGGCTAATAAAGTTTATAAAGTTACGATTATGGATATTTTTCTTACAAAAACGTTTCGCTTCACTTCAGAAGGCCTTTATTAGCACCCTGGAGTCATATGGATTACTTTATGATGGATGGATGTGCTTTTATGTGCTTCAAAATCTCAGTTAACATTCACTCCCATTATAAAGCTTGGAAGAGCCAGGATATTTTCTAATATAACTCCCATTGTGTTCGGCTGAAAGAAGAAAATCATATACAGCTAGGATGACTTGAGGGTGAGTAAATTATTAATTAAAATTTTTGGGTGAACTAACCCTTTAAGGATGAATCAGAAATGGTATCTTTTGGGTTTATAACGTCTCACTGAACTTTTTTTAAAACAACACGATTTTAGGTTTAACTTTTTATGAATTTATAAGGGGAAGTTTCTCATCATTTGTAATGTTTTCCCTTCTCTAGTTATTATAAATCCTGCAGAAATTAATTTTTACAAGTACAAATGATTATTACATGCATAGTCTCTCATCTAATATGAGCCAGTAAAAGCTGCATGCATAATTATTGTAAAATGATTATAATATACGCGGCAGCTTTAGGCGAACTTCTCCAAATGAATGCAATCATGAAGATGGAAAGGTACTTCATAAGTTTTACTAATTCCAAACATCAGCTGAAAGCCTGCATCAGATTGTGTGAAGTCTCCTGACTGGAGTTGATCAAACTAATGTGAGGGCAAGTAAAAATGCAAGTGAAAAGAGGAAGACCAGACAGTTTGCCAGCTTCGTTTCTGCAGAAACTCAATGACCAGCTATTTTTGTAAGCCAACCCGGAAATTAGCATCACCCTGGTTCCCTCGACAAAATCCCAATTGGCTTTTGGCTTATTGCAGAAAATAAGGTCTGTGACTAACAAAAGCTTATGATTCTTACATGTTTTGTTCATCGTGATAATTTTCACAACTATGAATTTACAATCGGCAGAAGTCCAAGGCTAAACGTAGGCTATAACCGAACTAGAAACGTGCCTGCCCAGTGCCCACACAGAGGACATCCCAGAGATTCCCTTCCCTGTTCGCAACCCTTGACCCTATAACGTTATCTGTGCAAGGCAGAGGGTTCCTCAGGGCTTTAAACGCATCCTGACACAAGTGACTGAGCAGACAGAACACAGGAAGTGGAAGTCTTCCCCACTTCCTGCTGCATTTCAGCTGTGCTCAACAAAAATATGAATATAACATTCTATTTCCTACAGCATACCTGAAGCAAAACAAAAACAGACCTAGGGACTAATTTGTCAGTATTTCCCCAAGAAAAAACATCTGCAACTGCCTGGTTTGGCTGTATTTTTCCCAGTTCCTTATTTGGTGGGGCGTTCTGTTACATTTCAAGTACGGGCCTGACCACTTGAGAGTGATGATATCTTGAAACCCACCCCACCCCCTCAGTGCTACCTCCATCGGCCTGGATGTAGATATGCGTTTTTGAAGTGGGAAGGAGGGAGGTGCCTTTGGGATGACATTCCTAACAAGCCAGGCCATGTCCTGACTCCACCTCCTCCTCCTCTCTCCTCAAAATGGAGTCCATTAATATAGAACAAGAGAAGAATTCCCTGCCCCCTCCCAACCCACTCACTCGCAAAAATAGAGCGCTTTTCAACTTCAAAACAAAGCCTTGTGAGGCAGTTGTTTATGTCCCAAGATAAGCTTCTGTTAGTTAGCGTCTTAAGACAACAGCAAATATTTGAAATATAAAAAGAAAAGACTGTCAAAAAGATTTTTTCATTTTTTTGCATAGTGACTTTATTCTTCATTACAAAATTCTCATTATTATGAAGTGAAAATAATCTCATTGTCATTACTGTAAATAATAGTACTTATTTTTTTAACTGCATATTTAAAATAGTATTTGACCTTTCATAAAACAAGGAACTAGGGCTGAACGATATATCGTTATCGTATCTATATCGAGATATGAACTTTCAAGATATTAATATCGAAAAAAGCAACGATATAGACGATATAGATTTCCCCTCTCCGCGCTCGCCCTGCATACAACTCTGGCAGTCACAACAAACATCAGTTTTACGAGTGCCCTTGAATGCACCGCTAAAGCCAGCGCGCGCACACTACCAGGGACGTGGGAACTATATTGTGAGAGGAGGGCGGCGTTTCCATGGTGACGCGTCATTGCTTGTCACGTGACACACCGCAGCAGCAACAGCGCTGAATGAATGATGATCTGCTTTTATGTCATTTTTCCTTTTTTATTCAGAATATTCACAAATGTGTTAGCTATGGCATGAAATATCTGATATTCCGATTGTCAAATATATGCAAGTGGAAGTATATTGTTGTTTAAACACCTTTATAACAATCGCGTTAGTTGAGCTGTATGCGCGATGGGCGCCGCCATGTTAGTTTGTGCCGCAGACGCAGGTCAGAGAATCATTTATCTGTTGGATTTACAACCTCTATGTTTACAACACGTGAATTCATCCACTTCTCCCGAAATACTGAAAAGTAAGTGGCTGGTGAACTGGGGAATAGAGTAAACATTGAAGTTACTTACACAATGTGTATCTGATATGAATAAAACGTGTCGAATTATAATGGAAAGGATTATTATTACCTCTTCCATAGACATCAGTGTGTATTTTACAAACTCTAAATGTATTGTTTTTTTAGTACTTACGTAGTCATATCGTATTGTATCGATATCGAGATATCTGGCATGAAAATCGAGATATGAAATTTTGTCCATATCGTTCAGCCCTACAAGGAACGCAAAAAGTGCTGCGTGGGGTGTAGAATCCGTATCCCGGTGCTCTTTGTGTGTAGAGATACTTTAAAAAAAACACATCAAGCCAAGGCACTCGACAGACGACAGTTTAAGGAAAAAATATAAAAAAGCCTTTATTGAGTCATGGCTCAGGCATTTAAAAACAGGTAATTGCACACTGACGCGTTTATAAATATATATTGAAGTTATAGAGTATTTTGTTAATTTGAACATATTTTGTTTGGTTTAATTATATTTTGGTGAGATATGTTCTCTTTACATTATTAATCATCAAAAATTTCTCTCTTGTGATTATTCTATATTGCGTAATCAGGTGACTATGCCATATGACTAATTAATTGCCGTTTAATAGGACTCTGGAAATGATTGTTGTCAACACCCTGATGAAGGCTCATTAGTCGCAACGTGTCGGTGCGGTTATCTGTTTTAAAATGCCTAAGCCATGACTCAAAGGCTTTTTTACTTAAACTCTCGATTGCCTTTGCTTGATATGTTTTTATATTATTGGACCTTTTTGCATTACAGTAGGCTACTGTGAATTTGGGGGTTCAATAAAAATGAAATAATCTTTTAAAATAGCTTAATTGTCTTAAAAATAGGCTACGTTTTATGTAATTTATTATATCCTTTTTTCTTTTTGGGTAAAAATATAATGGGCATTTCTTAGTTTCAATGAAATTCACAGAAAAAAATCTAAATGCTAAAGGACATACACTGTAAAAAGTGAACAGTTGGATCAACTTAAAAAAATACTTCAATTGGTAACACCTAAAGAAATTAAGTTTTCTCAACTTAAATTATCACGTTTTTCACGATAAAACGTGATAATTTAAGTTGAGAAAACTTAATTTCTTTAGGTGTTACCAATTGAAGTGATTTTTTTTAAGTTGATCCAACTGTTCACTTTTTACAGCGTAATTTACATTAAAATCAAGTCATAGATTATAGACTTTCAGTAATCATTGGAAACAAAGATATTTTAATATATTTTCTCATAACTTGCATGCCTATTGGAAATCTAAGTATACAGTAATCAACATTTTTTAACTTCAAAAAGTACAAAGATTTTTGGATCCATGGACAGAAATAATGAAAATTATTTTCATTTTTGTGTCAAAGATGGGTCAACTAAACCTTTAATGTACAGCTGTGGCCAGCAGTACACAGGCAGTGGCATAATTTTCTTTTTTTAAGTTACTATATATACAGCAGGGTTTTTCCTGGCTCAAAATGAGGCGGAGGTGGTGAAATCCTAATTATGTATTTTAATAATAAGGTAATTAAATGTTATTTTTCATAGATCATCACATAGCCTAATGTGTTTTCGGCATTATTTTTGTGGGTGGAGGTTGGTACCTCTAGGGGGGTCCGGGGGCATGCCCCCCCGAAAGAAATTTTTGTACATTTTAAAGATAAATTCATTAATCTGGTGCACTTTGAGTCACCCAAATCCACTGTTAAAAATAAAAAAATACACCCGCAAACCACCCCTATTCTTTGATTTAGATATCTGCATCTGATCACATTACAATTATTCAAATTCTCAGTGTTAAGCATGATAATATGGTAACATATCACACTGAAGTTGGCTAATTAAAAATTTACATTTATTTAAAATAAAAGTTCTTCTTTTGGCAAAATTACATTTCCTTAATAGCCTTAACAGAGGCTTTACTCCATTCAAACTTAAATTGTCAATGTTTCATTACATGGCTGTTTGAAAACAGAATAATTTTTTGTGCCTTTATAAGGTTTTATTTTATTAAATGTTTGCTCCATCTTTCATTTCAAATTCTTAAATTTGATCAATATATTCAATTAAAATAAGACATTAGGCTGTTTCCAATCAAATTAAATAATTTACATTGAAAAATTATAACTGTATTAAATTAGATTATTTTAAATATTTTTGAATATACAAATAAGGAATTTTTAAAACTAAACCGCCAGTAGGAGGCGGCAGGCGACCGTCTTAATGAGCGAGTCATTGAGTCATTCATTCAAACGATTCGTTCAAAAGGCTGATTCATTCCGAATGATGGGCCTTTCACACAGGACGCGGTATGCGCGGGGCTTGCCGCTGGGTTCAGATACAACGCGATTTGTGCTGCGCTATGACGTAGGCGGAGTTTTAAAAACTTTTATGGGGACACATTAAAAAACTGTTTACACACATTGCCTACCTACAAGTTACCTGACTGTTAAAACACAACTATTTTTAATGTAAATCTGTCTGTCTATGAGACGATCATCCATTTTGATTTCCGTGCTTGTTTGGATCCCCTGATTCTATTGGCCGCGCTGGTAATCGTCACAGAGCGCAGCGGCAAAAGTTGAACTATTTTGAACTTTGACCGCGGTGTGTGCGTGAGCACGCCAATGATGCGCACCGCTGCGCTTGCGCTTTGATCGACGCAGCAACAAAACGTCCTTGCGCGGCGCAAGTCATTGAGATGAATGGGTTTTATAGCGCAGCGCCGCGCATACCGCGTCCTGTGTGAAAGGCCCATGAGGCAGTTTATGAATAGGTAATTGAATCTTTGACTCAATCGATTCGTTCAAAACGCTGAATCATTCAGCAAAGAAACACGGCTGAGTGTTGCTGTGAGATGCGCGGTGGTTCTGCTGTGATCTTTGTTTGGAACTATTTTCGCTGCTGAAACAGAACAAAAACAGTCATTGCATCTCAAATGTAAGTGACTTAAAGGGGGGGTACAATGGTGTTTCATGTATTCAGAGTTGTTTACAGTGTTAAAGAGATGGATTCTCATGCTAAACATGGGCAAAGTTAAAAAAATATATTTTGGACGAATAACGGAGAATTTCTGTGACGAAAATCTTACTTCCGGGTTGGTACAAGTTTCGGCTGGGTTTTTTAGATCGTGGATCTAATGACGTAGATCAGAGTGGAACTCCTTATATGAGCATTTCTCTCGGAAAAGCGTGCCCGCGCACACGTCGACCAGAGGAGAACGAGACCGCTCACATCAACGCGCTTCAACAGGAAATAATCGCCAGCGCTGCATAAGATTTGTTCAAGAATGTCTCCAAAAAAGTGTGTTTTTGGATGTGAGGGAAAGCTTACCGTGTTCAGTTTTCCAAAGAACCCAGTGTTACAGGAACAGTGGATGCAGTTTGTTTTTCCGGGGCAGCAACGGAGTGTAGGAAGTGCGGTTGTGTGTTCTGGTCATTTCAGTGACGAATGTTTTATTAACAAGGCTCAGGTCGACGCTGGATTTGCAAATCGTTTGCTATTAAAACGTGGAGCGGTCCCAGTGCGTGCAGCAGCAGCACTAGGGTAAACGTACCTATTAAGCTCAAGTACCCATTAAGCACACTACCATCTTGGAGCTCAGATTATAAAAAGAAACAGCAATGTATTATCCTATTTGATGTATTAACCAATTGATGTGTTTGTTACTATATACCTCCTGTAATTTTAAACCAATCAGACCATTGCACACTGAGATATGTGTGTCCATGTGTTCACACTGTCTGGCGGCTATTTTCAAAGCTGTCTGAAAACTTTCACCAGAAGAGGAGCCCCTCAGATGTGCATTTTTTATATGTTTAAGCCTTTATTTTGAAGAAGTACATCTTCTTATTGCAAAATTAAGAGATTAATGTTTAGACTTTTGAATATTATAACCTGGAACCTGGATGTGGGAAATAATTACAGTTAGATCTAAAAGATAGTTTTAGCAACATAGCCCAGATGCTACGAACATAGCTAGCTTACTAGCTGTATAAGATTGTGTGCTACATTAATATATTACTTCACAGGAATTAATGGCTTGTACTTTTAAATCCATAATATTATAATTTTACATTTTATTGATAGTCTGTGGTTTTAAACTGCTGTAATTTTTAAAGAATTCATATTATTGTTAGGTGAGCTTAAAGGGTGCACTACTATGACAATCACACAGCTTCAGTGTGACATCAATTAGAAAAAGCATAATTTCATAGATATTGTCTATAATAGTTGTTCATATTAAAATTGGTATAAACTTAATACATTACCTAGATTATTAATTTAGCTAAATATTTTCCTTTAAATTTTAATTTAATATTTATTAATTAAAAAATGTTTTTGCTCCAATTAAGCACAGTGTGTGCTCCCTTTAAGCTCACCCACATTAAACGTCTATGTAAATACTTAATAATCAGAATTTAAATATTAACTGATGGTTGTCACTATGTTAATCTTCAAAAAAATGATTAATAAACTTATTTTCACAGTCTTAAGATGACAAAAGCTAGACGAAACTATAGTGTATGCCCAAAGATGAAAGAGGCATGTCATACAAAGAAGGAGCCATCAGAAACCTGTCGTATCTGTCCAAGAAGTTTGGAGTAGACAGGAAAGCTCTGACCCAGAGAGTTAAAGGGATACTCCACTTTTTTTGGAAATAAGCTCATTTTACAACTCCCCCAGAGTTAAACAGTTGAGTTTTACCGTTTTCGAATCCATTCAGCCGATCTCCGGGTCTGGCGGTACCACTTTTAGCATAGCTTAGCAAATGAATTGAACCGGACAAGACCATTAGCATCTCTCTCAAAAAAATTACCAAAGAGTTTCGATATTTTTCCTATTTAAAACTTGACTCTTCTGTAGTTACATCGTGTACTAAGACGGACGGAAAATGAAAAGGTGCGATTTTGAGAGTATAGTTCCTAGCCATATCAGCCTAGAAAATTTAAACTTTACATTTTCTGTCGGTCTTATTACACGATGTAACTACAGAAGAGTCGAGTTTTAAATAGGAAAAATATCGAAACTCTTTGGTCATTTTTTTGAGAGAGATGCTAATGGTCTTGTCCGGTTCAATTCATTATGCTAAGCTATGCTAAAAGTGGTACCGCCAGACCCGGAGATCGGCTGAATGGATTCGAAAACGGTAAAACTCAACTGTTTAACTCTGGGGGAGTTGTAAAATGAGCCAATTTCCAAAAAAAGTGGAGTATCCCTTTAAGGAGCACATTGGTTTGTTTTGTTATTTGATTTTTCAATATGGGTTACATAGCTGAACGTGGACTAGTCTAGATGTTGCAATGAGTTTGAATGACACGTCACTATGAATAGGATAGGCTACCTGATCAAATTGAATGCCTTGTTGCTTGATTTTAGTGTTCTGTTTTTTTGTGATTGACTCTGTACCTTCAAATAAAACTTTTTTCAATTATTCCTTAAAAAGGTTGTTTAAAATAAACAAGATTTTTTAATAAAACTTGTTGTGAGCTTATTGGGAACAGGGGTGTGCTTAAAGGGTACAAAATGTACCCATTAAGCACAGCCAGACTTTTTATATTTAATGATGTACATCTTAATTGAAATACTTTTGTCATTTAAAATAAAATGAAATATTATAGTGTGAGAGATTAATATTTTATTTTAAAATAACTTCTTGTACTAAAACCAATATCTTGTGCACTAAAAATGTCTCAATGTAGATTTTGGTGAGCTTAATAGGTACGTTTACCCTATACGGTTTGAGAATGGACACAAGCGGTAACCGCAACAGAACCGTCACTGTGGAGAAAGTGTATCTGACCATGACTGTCTGTCCGAGTTTTGTCGAGAGCCGGAGGCGGCACGAAATTTGACGGAGGCGGCCGCCTCATAATTCTCTATGCAGGAAAAACCCTAACAGTAAAACTTAAGCACTTCATAAGCTTTAAAGGTTCTTATTGGCAAAAACATTCAACATATGCAAAGAGTCAATATTTACAGTGTTGTTCTTCATAACCTCTGCAATTCGCTCTGACATGCTGGAAATCAGCTTCTGGGCCAAATCCTGACTGTTAGGCTTATACTGTTAAGCCTTGCCTAATTAGTGTTCGGAGTTGATCGCAATTTGTGGGCTTCTGCTTGTCCACGCACATTTTGAGGCATTCACCTTCTGTGCACAGTTGGTTGATTTTCAGATGTCCCAAACAGTTGGAAGAAAGTTCAGAGAAAATAACAGGGGGGGGCAGCGTTTCATATTATGTTGAAGCTTCCTCGGGCGCCGCCATTGGCTAGCAGACCACTGTTAGCATCATATTGACTCCCATTCATTTTGACGTCACTTTGACAGCGAATAACTTTACATCTGAGGCGTTTAAAGAGTCCATTTGTCCATTATATATTTTTCTAAAGAAACAGGAAAATGTATAAAAGGCTCCATTACCTTGTATCTTACGTTATGGCCCCGTAGAAGCAGTTTTTTTAAAAATAGGCTAACAATTTCGTCATAACCATGCGACTCTCTGTCGCACAGTAGAGAGATTACCGTATAGACAGGAGGAGAAGCTCGCGCTCAATCGGGGGCACGTGGAGGCAAAATGACAAAGTAATTTATCAGAATACTTAGCAAAAGTTTCTCCTGCTCCAAGCTCATGGACACCTCCTACTCACACTCTCCGTCTCTGCAAGTTTCGGAAGGGAATGACTCAGATTTCGCTTGGCACAGCTACTAGAAGACAGACGGATTGCTCACGTCACATCTACGTCGTCAAGCTCCGTTTGAGTCTGCACAGTACGGTCAGCTATCAGGAAGTTAGTGCGTCTAATTGACTTCACTTTCCTTCGTTGAATCCAATGGGGTCGCTGTGTCCAGTTTATATACTGTCTATGGAAAATAACCCTGCTGTCCAGTCCTTGTACTTCCTGCAAAATTTCAGTCTGTCATTGATGTTTTTCTTGGAGAGAAGTGGCTTCTTTGCTGCTCTTCTTGACACCAGGCCGTTGTCCAAAGTCTTGGCCTCACTGTGTGTGCAGATCATAGACTGTAAAAAATATGGACAAAGCGTCTGTGACGTCACCCATAGACTTTCTGAAGAACGGGTTTGAAGCCGTTTATGGGGGGTATGGGCGGCGCCATCTTGGAAAATCTAGGGAAATCCTAACCCCGCCCACCTTCTAACGCAGCGCGCGTCACCCGGCCCACCTTCACTCAGCTCGCATGCTACTCCGGTTATCTCTGTGTATATTTCAGGCAACGAAATATGTTATAAAACACCATACTAACTCTTTTCATTTTCATTTAAAGAAATCTTAAACATTATAGCCACACAAATGTGGTTCAGGCAACGCATATTGATTATATTCAACTGCACATAACGTTTGCCTATTTATGAAAAAAAAAAAAAAATATATATATATATATATAAAACACAAACCTGCCTCTTTTTATTTTAAATATAATATAAAAATATTAAACATTTTATGGTCCAGGCAATATGTGCATTTGTACTAAACAACAGATTTTGCAGTAAACAACATTACAGATCATCTTCGTTGTATTAAAATTTTAAATGACAAAAACTCAACCCAGTCTCTTTTTGTTAAATTTCAGTTTTATCAATGTTAGCCATTATAAAAGTATAAGTAAAAGGTATAAGAAGCTATACAAATAAAGCAAACAATTCAGTCAAACATACAAAGTCAGCGCGAGTCTAACCATACATCGGTAAAGTTAAATAGCTTATAAAGTTATGAAACTTCCCCTCAGCCAAAACGATTGGCCAGGGAACAAAATATAGATACACGAGACCAAAAATCGCCCATTAGATATACACAAGATGAATTATATCTCATGTTTAACCACTACAGAGACGCCAGAGTCCGCGGCATTGGCGGCAAACCTCAGAACGTCAAGCCGATGTAAGACTGCTCCAGGCGGGGTACATCGCGCCGAGCACCCGGTCATCGCTGGATCAACTGGATAACATTTTCATAAATCTTTAAATAAACCACAGATTTGAGCTTTAAACAACTACATTCTCGCCTGAAAAACTCTTAAAACTACATTTCATGATACAGAAACAGTAGTATTATGTCAACTGTATTAAAAAAATGGCGCTTCTTATGTTGTCATTCTCCGTGGCGCTGCCTTGTCAGCTGTCAATCAAGCTGTCAATCAAAGTTAACCACGCCCTTATTGTCATATATTTTATAACTAAATACGATCTAAACTAACGAGTTAGAAAAAAATTCACCCCCCTCACAGTTGTCAAGCACTCGGAACCTATCGAAAAATACAATAAAAGTCCATGGGACCAACTTGTAAAAACATGAATTTATGCTGTGAAAACGGACATTTTAACATGGGGGCTATGGACATTTGCTACCTTTTGGGACCTGCCCCTAGCGGATTTTCGATGTATTGCAGTTTTTCGCACTTCCGTGTAGGCTTCATTTTTCAGATCAGAATGTTGCCGCTTGGTGCAGATGCACTCACTCATGCCCAATATTGAGCAGCTCTGCACCGGTGGTGACAGGATGCCATACCCGAATCCTGAGGAGGAGACGGTCCCGGCACTCGCTGGACACTCTGGGACGTCTTAAAGCCGTGTTCACTGCAGATGAACCGCTCTCCTTGAAGTTTTTAACTCTTTCCCCTGCCATTGATGGAATTTTCCTGCTTTCCGTGCTTTCACCGTTATTCAGTAGGGAGCGCTATGACGCATCTTCTGAAAGAGCACTGAATCTCCTGATCAAAGCATGTGCGAGAAAGATGCAGAAACAAGCGATATCATATGCAAGCAGATGCATATGTAAAATAACACGATCAACAACATTAAACAGCATATAAACCAAAACTGCCTAATGTTACTGAATGAAATGTCGACCCAGGACGAGCTTTAGGACTGTGCAAGCATTGGGGTGTTGATGGACTTGATATATTCCATCTATGTTTTGATCATCGTTCTGAATCAGATCTGGATGTAGTCTTTGACAAAAACATTATTTTATCAACTTTTTGCTCAAAATTTAGCTTTTTGATAAAAAAAAAAGAATGCATTAAGCTAGAATGAATTTTTTTTAAAAGCAGAGGCTCTGTTCTTTCTTTTGATATACATGGCATGTTCAGATATTCATACAACAAAATATTCTGAAATTGTTGTCAAAATGATCAAAAAACTCTGGCGGTGGCTGGCAACTTTTTCTAAAAACGCTAGCGTGGAAAGAGTTATTGATTCAGTCAATGGTTCTTTCAAGTGCAATATTCTTTGCAGCAATTTCCTTGCATGTGAGGCCACTTTCATGCAAAGCAATGATGGGATGGCTACACATCTTTTTTTTTGGAAGTAACCATTGTTTGCTAACATAAGAACACTGTGATTGGAAGCATTTCCTCCTTCCGTTTATAACCATCAGTCTGCTCTTATAATCCAAACAGAATGATAGAGTGAGTTCACCTGATTATTGCTCGTTCACACTTTTCCATGTGCTGATGATACTCTGGTCATTTTGTGCCAGGGCCAAAAAACAGTGAAGTTTGGGTTTTTGTGATAAAGTTAAATGATTATTTTTGAGGGGTCAATTAAGCTTTTTGCAATTATTTAAAGAGCATCTGATAACTCTGATCAATTTAGAAACAATTTCATCAACAGCACGACAACTGAAGCAGCAAACTTTGCGAAAAACTAGGCCTAAATGTATGCCATTGCCAATACTTTTAGGTCATGGCTGTAGCTAATGCACTAAAACAACTCCCCTGATTTGAATCAGCAGTGGCTTCAATCAAACTTCACACCAGCTGCTATCATCACAAGCTTTAAACCAACAGAGATTCCCTCTGCAAACATCCAGTCAATCTATAAAAACAGTCCTGAGCACAATTTACAGCAGGGATCCTCTTATCCGTAGCACTGTATTCGGCCCAGTCTTGACCCCTCCTCTTGTACTTTACTGCCATCATTAACTCCTCCTCCCCATAGTGCAAACTAAAGCTATTCTCCCAGCCTGAGCAGAGAGTAGCAGTCTACAGCCTCCACGAGACGGGAGCACACAGCGAAATACCTCTGTCCTTCGTCATGCTCTTATGACTTCTAAGGAGCCTGTTGTGTGGCATTTCTCAAGAAATGCAGAAAGAATTCAAATAAACACTAAAAATCATCCACACTCCCATCGGTACACATCTGAAATCTTGAGCTACCAAAAATAGCAAGTGGCTTAACAGCAAAGGAGTGGACAGATGCCACAGTGTAGCCATGGGAATGGCACTTAATGACTAACCCAACCAAAACCAATTAGGTTAGACATTGCTAAGGGTGACGTTAAACCAAAGCCAGACTTATGAGAACCAACGCATGCCCTTCCCACCTGGACCGCCTCGAGCGTCTACAGCTGAGAAACAAGTCCACGCAAACACCAACTTTCACTTCTGTCTACTACAGGAGATGAAACTACTGTTATTTCCCTGGTTGAAAGTAGCATCCCTCAAAAAGCACGCAAAAGGGAAACTTTCTAGTGAAGCGGACCACAAAATAAACAGCAACGTGAAGTGATGTGTTTTTATGAAATTAGGGCAAAACTAATTAGGCTGGTGCAGTAGAAGATGGAAAGGGGACAGCGGACAGAGGCCTAAGGGGAGCAACAACAGCAATGAGGTCAAACAATCTCCACCCACTTCAGAGCAACGCTCCATTTGCAACACTGCAGGCATGTGGAAGGGTCTGTGTAAAATCTGGCTCTTGTCGAAAGAGGTGGGAACCTCTGTGCAGATGGGACATAATATGATGGCAATGCGAGAACTAAAACAGGCAGGATGAAACACAGCTGATGATGATGCAATCAGAAACAAGCACTGACAATTTCTCTAAACTATTTCCACCTTTGTGAAAGTGCTTCGGGTGACAAGGCTGATGCGTAGCGGATAATTGTGAACAAAAACAAATGCAATTTGTGTAACTAAATAAAGATCATCGATTCAAGAGCTCCTCATTGTCAGATGATATTGATAGACAGTGACTGCTTATTAAACTAATCTCCAAATCTACAGAAAACATTCAAATCGAGCAACAGACATGATGAATAATCAGCTAGCAATTCCCATTAGCAGGAGACTATTAAGCCTGTCTGAGCAGATAAACGAAGAAAAGAAAACAGAGTAGGCCACTAAACACAAAATAGTGACATTTATGGTTAAAGTTGTTGGTTATAGTTCACTCATGTCATATTGAATAAACAACTATCTCCCCAAATAAAAAATGAATGGATGGATGGATACATACATACATACATAGATGTATCTATGCATGCATGTATGCATTCAGTACCGGAAAAAAGTTTTGAAAAAATTATATTTTTTAATGTTTTTGAAAGAAGTCTCTTATGCTCATCAAGCCTGCATTTATTCGGTCAGAAACACAGTAAAAACAGTAATATTGTGAAATATAATCATTTAAAATAATGGTTTTCTATTTTAACATACTTTTAAAATATGATTTATTTCTGTGATGCAAAGCTGAATTTTCATCAGCCGTTACTCCAGTCTTCAGCGTCACATGATCCTTCAGAAATAATTCTAATATGATGATTTATTATCAATCTTGGAAACAGTTCTGCTGCTTAGCCAAATATAGCCAAAAGAACAGCATTTATTTAAAATATAAATCTTTTGTAACAATATACACTACCATTCAATATAATTTTTTTTATTTTAAAGAAATTAATACTTTTATTCAGCAAGGATGTGTTAAATTGATAAAAAAGTGATAGTAAAGATTTATATTGTTAGAAAAGATTTCTGTGTTGAAAAAATGCTGTTCTTTTGAACTTTTTGTTCATCAATGAATCCTGAAAAAAGTATCACAGGTTCCATGAAAATATTAAGCAGCACAACTGTTTCCAACATTAATAATCACTGAGAATGAAATCAGCATATTAGAATGATTTCTGAAGGATCACGTGACACTGAAGACTGGAGAAATGGCTGATGAAAATTCAGTTTTGCATCACAGAAATAAATTATATTTTAAAGTATTTTAAAATAGAAAACCATTATTTTAAATTGTAATAATATATCACAATATTAGTGTTTTTTCTGTATTTTATTTATCAAATAAATGCAAGATTGATGAGCATAAGAGACTTCTTTCAAAACATAACAAATAGTAATGTTTCCCAACTTTTGGCCTGTACTGTATGCATGTATGTACATACATGTATAGCCTACATACATCAATGTTAAATAGAGATTTTAGACGGTGACTGGGCCGACTCTGATCATATGAAGTTAACGGCGATACTGTTGTTGTTGCTGCTGCTGTGATTCTGCTCAACTTTGTGTTGGAGCGGATGTTCACATTAAACGTGGCAATTAATCGAATTACATGATGACAATCGTGCAGTTCGAAAAATTAGGTCATAAATCTGTTTCACAATCAGCCAGATAGTCTTTTCGTGCATTCATCTTCTTCCAGCTTGCAAAAAAACAATTGTCATAAATCACGCTTACGCCCGTGTATTTAATCGAGAAGTTCATTGGTGCCGTTGAATCGGACTCGGACTTTCTGAAACAGAAAAATGAAACATAAAACAGAGTTTATCCTCCGAACTTACCCAAAGCTCAGTGCCCCAGTCCATGTTCAGCAGCTCTCCTACCACTTTCCCTCCTCTACTAGCCTGAAAAGTTATCCCAATTTACGAGAGTAACAGATGTTCAAAATAGGATCAAAGAAAGCGACTCATATCTTTTTCCCACATTCACGCGCAACACAGAACAAATCGGTATGGTTCTCCAGCGCGAGCTACTTTGTGGCGGCACAAATACTTTTCGTTGCTGAGCAAGAGAAGGATCAACTGGATTTCATTGCCGCGTCACTCCCAGATCCCTAATTCTTAAAGGAGCCGCCGGATCCAGTTTCCAGCTTTCAGACTGCATGTCGATCGACAGACGGAGTGAGAGAACTTCAAAACAGAGGGGACGTTTATGAACATATAACACCTTTATTAAAATATTACCACCACAGGTCAACAATCAATCAATACATACATCCTGCAACCATTTTCCATTCATTTTATTAGTCTCAATAAAGCTTTTTATACTGTATAGGCCTGTACTGTAAGCTGATATCATTTAATGGTCAGTTAGACAACTAGTTTGAATATATGAAGCCATGCAAAAATACATAAAAAAGTCAAGTCACTCAATCATATAACTTGAATATTCTTCTAATTAATGTTTTTACTGTCTGAATTAAGAGTAACTTTTACATTTTTTTTTTTTGGGGCTTTAAGTTAAAAGTAGCATGCAAGTAGTTTGATCTTTCATTATTATTCTTTTTAAAATCTGCAAATTAAGTTTGCTTGAAAATATTATTCTATTTCAAAACGTTTTGTACAGTCTTTTTATCCTTTATTGCATCATTATTAAAGAACAAAATAGGCAGATTACTATCTGCCAATACAGAATTCAACTACAGATCTGCATTTATGCATAAACATTTCTAACAACCGTAATAAGTTATGTAACACAAGATATTTTTTCTTTTCACACAGGCTATTCACCCAACTTTAAACCCACAATCTCACAAAATAGTGGGTAACACTTTTGTTTAGCAAATAACAGTTAGTGTGGAATAGGCTAACCAACATTAGATAACTTGATATGTTTTAAACGTTTCTTTTTTTTATCATCTAAGACATTCTTCTTTGACACTGACACATAGTCACACATGTGCTATGAGCTTTTACACATTGAAGGCCCGGTTTCACAGACAGGGTTTAGATATTAAGCCAGAATTAGGCCTTATTTCAATTAGGGCATTTAAGTAGCTTTTATAAACGTGCATCAGAAAAAAAAAACATTACTGGTGTTAATCTCGAGACAAAACAATGGCACTGACTTATATTAAGATATGCCAGTGCAAGTTGCTTTCAGTTAAAACAGCTCAAACATGCATTTTAGTCTGGTTTAGTTTAAGCCTTGTCTGTGAAACTGGGGGATAGATAGCCCACCCGTTTTTATTGAACGTATGTAATATGAATGATGTTCAATAGGTAATATCATCTTTGTTCAATGTTAGCATTCGCCTCCATTGTTTAACAGACACATTTCATTCTGATTCACTTGATAGCTTCCAGTTGATTTTTTCTTTCTCCACCAACAGATAAATAATGCGATTAATAAAATACTAAAAAGCAGTGCAACAACCGCTATAACATATTGAATGTAGTCTGGAGAGTTGCCTAGAAAGGAAAAAGCAAAATGTAGGTTCAGTTAATAAAGATCTAATAAAAAACTCAAATATTTAGCATAACATTCTTTTTGTGGTGACTCAACAGTAAAATATCACATAACTAAAATCTGTTAATATCTCATGGCATGGGGAATAAATATCAGATTATTATCACAGTTTTAGCCCTAACCTTTTATCTCCACTTCGAAGGTCTTGTTCTGATGTCCAAATTGATTCTTGGCACTGCATGTATAAAATCCAGCACTGGTAGATGTGGCTTTTTTGTTTAAGGTGATTCGGCGCCACCCAGTGGAGATGATCTCATTTTTAAAGCTCCACGACATTTCAGGCTCTGGGTTACCAGACGAATCACACTCTAGGGTTATATTGCTGTCTTCAGCCACAACAAACTTGTCTTGGCTGGCATGAAACACTGGGGCATCTGTGTTGGAAGAAGAACATTGTCTTTTGTATTTCTGTGTCAAAGGTTGTTAAAGAAATATATAAAGTATTGAAGAACATTTTTTCGTACACAGGATAGTTAGAATGAATGTAGAATTCACAGTTCCATGTTTGTTACTTGCAGTTAATTGATACCAGCCACTATCATTCCATTTGGGATTGTAGGGAAGCTCGATAAGTTTTCCATTTTTGTAGAAGGAGACATCAGGCTTTGGTAATCCATTAGCTACACAAGGACGTTGGAAGGGTGTTTTCTCTTTTACTTCGTAGCTCTCACTGCAGTTCAGCTTTGGAGGGTCTATTTTTGTGAAAAATTTTTTTTTAAATTTGATAACAGAAAGACAATCAGAGACACAAAACATCAGGCTTTAATGCAGAAGAACTCTCACACTTACACTCCACTGTGATGTTTAGGATACACGTGGAATTGCCATGTTCATTACTGGCAATGATTTCATATTGGTCAGAATCATATGTGTTAAGAAGTATAGAAGCATTGAGTTGGCCTAGTGATGATTTGCGTCTCCAAGAGATGTCTGGATGAGGGTTACCCACAAGAGAATATGAATTTGGATATGAATTCAAGGAGGTCCCTGTCGTCGGAGACCAGTCCTGACAATGTTCAATTTTAGGCTCATCTGAAAAAGAACATTGGAAACATAAAACATACTTAGTGTATTTTAAGAGCATTTCTAGCTTTTTACATGTGTGGAGGATGGAGATAAAAACAATATTTTGTTTACTAACAATATACAGTAATGTTGAGATGTTCTGATGTGTTTGTTGGAGGAGGTCGAGGTCCTTCTTCTCCCAGTTCCAGCTTTGCTTCACACCAGTACTGAGCTCCATCATCAGCTCTGTCTGGACGGATCAGGAGTTTAGATGTTTTACTGACTGGAGTCTTGATGGTGTCAGTGAAGTTGGTTTGATCCACCAGAGTCTGTCCTTTGTACCAGTTGACAGTGAGATTCTGAACAGGAGCCACATTGAGAACGTCACACTGGAGCTCATACTGGTTTCCCTCCATCATTGGTCCGTTGTGATTCACAGTGCTGATGGACACACTGTCTGGAGTCTCTGTGGAGGAAGATTTACACACTGATATCTGCAGTCATCAATGTACATAAATTAGACATTCCTGAGAATGAAAAGATAAAAAAAATATCAATAACAGAGAAACTCACTGTAAACAGTCACTGGGAGATTCACTGGACACTGTCCCTTATTATAGTTTATGAAGCAGGATGGATCTATGTCCCATTCCCTCAGTTCTGACACTCTCCATGTGATCAGACTGTCTTTGGTCATGGGCACTGCTCCCTCATTGGCTTCCCATCCCATTCCTTTATGTGGGACATAAGTGCTGCAGTCGGCTGAAACAGGACCGCCAAACTTCACAACAACTCTCTGTGGGTTGAGCTGAACTGGACAGTCACTGTCTATAGAATTGGATGTGATTGAAAACAAATTAATCTCTATCACAGAATAACAGCATCATTTATAATCAAGTTTGGCACTCACTCATCTATCTAGTGATAAAAAAAACCTTTCCTTAGCAAAGTGTGAGCAATAAAATAGTAATGCTTTAGGAGCCAATTACATTGCACACATTTAAAAACATGAGATGCAGGGCGGTGGAATGAAAAAACGTGTCTTTTAACTATGTGGTGTTCCTCACACACTTATGATCCTCAGCGGTCAAAATCGACGAAATGTTGTTTTTTAATTAAACGGATTTACTACAATTTGTTTCAATAATACTTTTTTAAATTAAAACATGTATTTTTGAGGGGATTTCATTTTACTAGACAATATTCACCTGCACATTTATCCCTATATAAAATAAAACAAATATTAGAAATAAATGTTCATATTATTTTCAATTAATACAGTGATTAAGTTAAAAACAGAGCAAATGTATTCAATATCCAATGCACTGAAGGCAGATTTGCACCATCTGATGTGAGAACCAAAGAAAATCATATGTAATACCATTGTGCAACCAGATGCCTGTATAGCCCTATGTATCCGGTCTGTCCCTATTGCTTAAAAAAGTAGTTTCGGACCACTCTCAAAAAATATATATTTAAGCGGACCACTCTCAAATAAATATATATTTTTTTTATATCAGACAAACACACAAAAAAATGTGTAAGCCTACAATAAAAAAAAAAAAAACAGTTCCTTTCTGTAGTATTACTGTCAGTATTTCTAAAGAAAACTGAAACAGCTGTTGGAAATGATCAATTAAATTAACTCACTTAGAATGGAAAATAATAGAAATAGTTACCTTGTATGGACACTTTTACGGATCTGGTGGTGATGCCAACAGAATTGCTCGCAATGCAGAGCAGATCCTCAGGTGTTGATTCTGTTATAGTAAGAGTTTCACTTATATGAGTTGTGTTGACACTCCAGCTGATTGTTGGTTTTGGGTTTCCCTCGGCTTCACAAACTATCACCACTGGATATCCTCGAAACACAGGCACTTTGGAGGGCAGTTTGGTCTCATTGATGATCGGTTTAACTGCAGGAAGGAGCAAAAAACAGTTTTAGAGGTTTTGTATCTGCACTGCATCTTAAATTTCTTATGTTAATCCATATTAATTTTTAATCTTGTAACAAAACCAACAAAATTTAGAAATTTAACAAGAAAGAGTTACACACTGGCTGTGTCTGAAATCACATAGTCTCTTCATGAGTAGGTACTTATTTTGATTAAGTATTTACTTCATGGCTGCCAAAAAAGTATTTTCTATAGTATGAATGTGTGTAGTACGAATGTAATCTGGATGAGCTACATTCAACATAATGTCATTATCACATGACCACCGTCAGTTTTGTCGCTTCACCGCCATTAACAAATCCTCTCCTGTGGCCTCATGGGATAGTAAAGTGTCTATCGTATGCACTCTTTTTGTCTACTCTTTAGTGAGTACTGTGAATTCAGACATATACTTCTTGGGTCATATACTGTTTTCGCCAACTATATTGTAGGGAAGTGTGCGATTTCGGATACAGCCACTGTGTCACATGGTAAGTGCTACAACCAAAAGTCTGAGTTGGACAATAGATGTTCTTAAAAGATTAATAATAGAAACTGACGGATCTTACTTACAATATACAGTAATGTTGAGATGTTCTGATGTGTTTGTTGGAGGAGGTCGAGGTCCTTCTTCTCCCAGTTCCAGCTTTGCTTCACACCAGTACTGAGCTCCATCATCAGCTCTGTCTGGACGGATCAGGAGTTTAGATGTTTTACTGACTGGAGTCTTGATGGTGTCAGTGAAGATGGTTTGATCCACCAGAGTCTGTCCTTTGTACCAGTTGACAGTGAGATTCTGAACAGGAGCCACATTGAGAACGTCACACTGGAGCTCATACTGGTTTCCCTCCATCATTGGTCCGTTGTGATTCACAGTGCTGATGGACACACTGTCTGGAGTCTCTGTGGAGGAAGATTTACACACTGATATCTGCAGTCATCAATGTACATAAATTAGACATTCCTGAGAATGAAAAGATAAAAAAAATATCAATAACAGAGAAACTCACTGTAAACAGTCACTGGGAGATTCACTGGACACTGTCCCTTATTATAGTTTATGAAGCAGGATGGATCTATGTCCCATTCCCTCAGTTCTGACACTCTCCATGTGATCAGACTGTCTTTGGTCATGGGCACTGCTCCCTCATTGGCTTCCCATCCCATTCCTTTATGTGGGACATAAGTGCTGCAGTCGGCTGAAACAGGACCGCCAAACTTCACAACAACTCTCTGTGGGTTGAGCTGAACTGGACAGTCACTGTCTATAGAATTGGATGTGATTGAAAACAAATTAATCTCTATCACAGAATAACAGCATCATTTATAATCAAGTTTGGCACTCACTCATCTATCTAGTGATAAAAAAAACCTTTCCTTAGCAAAGTGTGAGCAATAAAATAGTAATGCTTTAGGAGCCAATTACATTGCACACATTTAAAAACATGAGATGCAGGGCGGTGGAATGAAAAAACGTGTCTTTTAACTATGTGGTGTTCCTCACACACTTATGATCCTCAGCGGTCAAAATCGACGAAATGTTGTTTTTTAATTAAACGGATTTACTACAATTTGTTTCAATAATACTTTTTTAAATTAAAACATGTATTTTTGAGGGGATTTCATTTTACTAGACAATATTCACCTGCACATTTATCCCTATATAAAATAAAACAAATATTAGAAATAAATGTTCATATTATTTTCAATTAATACAGTGATTAAGTTAAAAACAGAGCAAATGTATTCAATATCCAATGCACTGAAGGCAGATTTGCACCATCTGATGTGAGAACCAAAGAAAATCATATGTAATACCATTGTGCAACCAGATGCCTGTATAGCCCTATGTATCCGGTCTGTCCCTATTGCTTAAAAAAGTAGTTTCGGACCACTCTCAAAAAATATATATTTAAGCGGACCACTCTCAAATAAATATATATTTTTTTTATATCAGACAAACACACAAAAAAATGTGTAAGCCTACAATAAAAAAAAAAAAAAAACAGTTCCTTTCTGTAGTATTACTGTCAGTATTTCTAAAGAAAACTGAAACAGCTGTTGGAAATGATCAATTAAATTAACTCACTTAGAATGGAAAATAATAGAAATAGTTACCTTGTATGGACACTTTTACGGATCTGGTGGTGATGCCAACAGAATTGCTCGCAATGCAGAGCAGATCCTCAGGTGTTGATTCTGTTATAGTAAGAGTTTCACTTATATGAGTTGTGTTGACACTCCAGCTGATTGTTGGTTTTGGGTTTCCCTCGGCTTCACAAACAATCACCACTGGATATCCTCGAAACACAGGCACTTTGGAGGGCAGTTTGGTCTCATTGATGATCGGTTTAACTGCAGGAAGGAGCAAAAAACAGTTTTAGAGGTTTTGTATCTGCACTGCATCTTAAATTTCTTATGTTAATCCATATTAATTTTTAATCTTGTAACAAAACCAACAAAATTTAGAAATTTAACAAGAAAGAGTTACACACTGGCTGTGTCTGAAATCACATAGTCTCTTCATGAGTAGGTACTTATTTTGATTAAGTATTTACTTCATGGCTGCCAAAAAAGTATTTTCTATAGTATGAATGTGTGTAGTACGAATGTAATCTGGATGAGCTACATTCAACATAATGTCATTATCACATGACCACCGTCAGTTTTGTCGCTTCACCGTCATTAACAAATCCTCTCCTGTGGCCTCATGGGATAGTAAAGTGTCTATCGTATGCACTCTTTTTGTCTACTCTTTAGTGAGTACTGTGAATTCAGACATATACTTCTTGGGTCATATACTGTTTTCGCCAACTATATTGTAGGGAAGTGTGCGATTTCGGATACAGCCACTGTGTCACATGGTAAGTGCTACAACCAAAAGTCTGAGTTGGACAATAGATGTTCTTAAAAGATTAATAATAGAAACTGACGGATCTTACTTACAATATACAGTAATGTTGAGATGTTCTGATGTGTTTGTTGGAGGAGGTCGAGGTCCTTCTTCTCCCAGTTCCAGCTTTGCTTCACACCAGTACTGAGCTCCATCATCAGCTCTGTCTGGACGGATCAGGAGTTTAGATGTTTTACTGACTGGAGTCTTGATGGTGTCAGTGAAGATGGTTTGATCCACCAGAGACTGTCCTTTGTACCAGTTGACAGTGAGATTCTGAACAGGAGCCACATTGAGAACGTCACACTGGAGCTCATACTGGTTTCCCTCCATCATTGGTCCGTTGTGATTCACAGTGCTGATGGACACACTGTCTGGAGTCTCTGTGGAACAGATTTTAGAGGTATTGATTTCCACAGTCCTGAGTGAATTCCAGAAAATAATTAGTTTTGCATGATTTGAAATAAAAAAACTCACTGTAAACAATAAATGAGAGATTCTGTGAACACTGTGTTTCATTAGAGAGAATGTGACAAGTTAGCTGCATCTCCCAGTTTGTCACATCAACACTTTTGGAGATTTCTCCAGTGTTTCCCAGTGTGTCATTAGATGCCTCCCAACTCAAGACAAAATCATCTGTCATGATAGTGGAGCAGTTCACTGAGAATGAAGCTTCATATTGAACCACCACCTCAGGAGGGTTGAAGGAAATGGGGCAGTCTGTCAAAAGAGAACGAAGACAGTGCATTCTGATAAAACTGATTTATGTGAAAAGTAGTATTAGAGTTCATTAAAGATTTAGTAAAGCTGTAAACAAACATTACGCAAACTGAACGCCTAATTGACTCTGCTACAGACTTTTTTTTATGTTTGATGTGACAAAATCTGTTAAACATCCAGAATTTAGCATTCACATTTCATGAATCGTGTGGCTTGTATTTACCCAAAGAGAAGAACAGCATATACAGTAACAGTTTATACACCTCATGTCATTCTAAATCAGTATGACTTCTGCGGTGGCAAACAATTTTCTAATACTGAATAAGAGACAAACAGGTATCAATTATCTTTAACAATTATTTATTCCCTTGCAAGGAAAGGTCAGCAGTCATACAGTCATACAAAGTGCCTGCAGAGTGAGACAACGAGTGGGGGGTATCCTTCATTCTTTATAGTTGTTCCTCCCCCAAGGTTGTTTTCCCGTGGCTACATCAAGATACATCTTAGCAATAACTAACATATTGTTTAGATTTGTCTATCATATTTAATCATATTACACTCTTGAATGGAGACTCTCTGTCTTGGTCATTCATTCAGTCACATTAACTTTTGTCAGGTCATATACAAGGTCAAGGACATACACATGTATATTCATAAGGGTATGTATCGACACTACATTCATCTGATTATCATCATATTTCTAAGATTCTATGAATATAAGAAAATGCAAACATATAGAACATATTAAATTTCTTCCACACTTTATTTCATCTGTGATGAGATGAGTCATTTGACTGCAGTGGTTTGGTGTTTTTATAGTGGTTGTTAAGGCAAACATTAGCTTTTCTTTTGCTCATACCTAATGGCTAGGGAACAAACCACCCATTACTCTAAATCTTACTCCTTGGTACGTAAATGACCCCGCAGTTCAGAGATATTAATATCCAGCAAACATTATTGACAAATCATGTGGTTTGTTGAGCAGAGGTGTGCTATTTTTTCTAATAAGCTGGGAAACAACCACCTACTAACCTTTTGAATGCCTATAAATGATGCCATAAAAATAATTCAAAAGACCATAACTGTATCAATCTAAAAATAAATTAAAAAATCTACTTACTAATTTAATCAATATTCAGTTTCTATAAAAGTTAATGAAATTATCTCATTCTTATGTTCCCACCCTGAGTACAGAAGAAAAACAAAGGTCAAAATGTGTTAAACTTTAGGGCGTTAGAAGTGTGAAACCTATTTGAAGGACTGTCTGCATGTGCTTTAGTTTCTGTTCAGAGACTTAACAACTGACACTCAAAATCATTCAAAAGTTAAAAAGAAGCTTTTGGATAGCAAAAAAAAAAAAAAAAAAAATGGTACTTGTGTCTGGCTTTAGAAATTAATATCATCTCTCAGATAAAATCAGATGGAACACTTTGCAAAATGCCATAGCTTGAAAACATGATGTTGCATGTTCTTTTACATGTTTTAAAGCTATGGCACTTTGCAAAGTGTTCCATCTGATTTTATCTGAGAGATGATATTCATTTCTAAAGCCAGACATTTTTTTTTTTACTATCCAAAAGCTTCTTTTTAACTTTTGAATGATTTTGAAGGGTATGGTGTGTAATATGCACGCCCTCCTCATCCCTAATCCTACCCAAGGGGTTTACAGTGCCTATCATTTGAACGCAAAAAGTCGTTTTGGCGTAGGCCTATAAATGATGCGAGAAATATAATTCGTGCTATAGATACGCACTTTCAAGAGATCGTGTTGGTTGTTAAGTCTCTGAACAGAAACTAAAGCACGTGCAGACAGTCCTTCAAGTAGGTTTCACACTTCTAACGCCATCTCAAGAAAAAAAGATTTTTAGTAGAAATAGGGCTACGAAGACACGAAAGAAACACGGTTACAAACATACATAATGAACTATCCCAGGAGGACTTTTTGGTCCTTTAGCCATGACAAAGCTTAAAGACATGACTGAAACCACAGAACGACGAAATGGTGAGAACTTACCGCCATGGACAAAAGTGATCAGCAAGAGACCTATCAACCGTTGAAGCAGAAGCATTGTCGGCACAAACAAACGATTGGCAGTGATGGAGCGGTAATGCCAGAGATGAATGATAGATGGATGATTGCTGTTGAAAAGGATTTATTTTCTTCTAACTGTCAAAAGCATGGTGTGATGCATCTAAGAAGCTGGTAATTGAACAGGAAATCCTGCTCAGACTCACATTTTAAAAGAGGAAACCCACAAATGTGAGGCAATGGTTTTTTTTTATAATTTGACGCAGAAAGTTTCCAAGGAATAAAGAAAAAAAATAGAAGTTTGGATGATACTCATTTTGTACATATGTACATTTTATATGCAATTATACAAAAATAAGACATTTTATATTTGACAGTTTAAACACAATTCAGTCTAATACAAATATACCAGAATACAAAACTGCATCAGACAAAATTCAAATCATGTCTTTGTTCTAACAACATTATGAAAACTTCAAGACTACATCAGCAATGAAATAACCTGAAGCTCATTTAATGCTCATTGTCACATCTTTGTGAAAAGGTACAGTAGCACTCTTTCTGTATGCTGAGTTGTTTCAGTTCAGCTTAGGCAGGTTTGATCATCATGGCCACTTTCTTTAGGGCGTACGAGCCTCCGTGGAACTCTGCCCAATAAACGCCATCCTGGTATCGACTTCTGTAATGGCCGCCTCTGTACCACACACCATTCAGGTTTGAGTGGGCACACATGTGGTACCACCAACCGCCCTTCTGGTAATGAGCGCAGTTACCTATGGAGGACAGAGAATGTGGCTTTTAAAATAGTTTTAAGGACAGAAAAGAGGCAGAAAATAAAATAAAAATAAATCGACTGATCACCTGAGTAGGCATCCTTATCGCGGTCCAGAGTAGTGAACGCTTTATTGTTGTGCCATGAGAGGGAGTCTCCTGCACTGCCTTGGTAACTGCCTAATCGTAGACGATACCAGTCGCTCTCCGCTTCCACCTGAAAGCTGTCGTACTCTGCAAACACCTGCCGTCCTTGCCAGTCTTCCATAGCAACTCGCAGCTTGTACTTGGCCTGAGAGGTGAGCCAGTACAGGTGCTCCAACCCCAGCCAGTATTCTCCATCCAGATTCCCAAAGCCTTGCTGTGTATAAGAAATAGTCATGTATTTAATTTTGCATTAAAAAGTGCATTGTGTGCATTAAAAATGCAGATTTTTTGCTCATGGGTGCCCCCCATGGACCCTGTTTTGCTGCTTATGTGGCATTATGGCACCAAAGTGTGGAACGTAAGGGCTGAGACCATCAGTTGTGTAGGGCCATTGAATAAGGGGCCGTTTACACAAGCCATTTTCAACTAAAAATGGAAAAAAATATATACGTTTTGGCCATTCATTTACACGAAAACAGCATTTTGGGGGCCTGAAAACTCAAACTTTTGAAAATGGGTTTCAAAGTGCATGTTTTTTGAAAACTATTTTGTGTAAACTACACAAATGTGAATTTGTGAAAATGATGATGTCATGTGCATGCATATTACATGTTCAATCTATAGCTGCGTAGTGTTTCTTTACAAAGTGACATCGCCAACTACTGGCCTGGCATGAATAATACAGTGTTTTTAGTCGTTTTTGCGGATCTGTATGAACGGGGATCGTTTTGATGTCTGTCCGCGAAAAACGCAAATGAAAATCTTTTCTGTTTTTGGTACATCATTGTCGTGTAAATGTACCCTAAAACAGAATAGACCATTGTTACCCATGGCTAATAGGTTTGAGATCAAAGATGAAATACACTACACAACTTGTAACTTAAAATGTGAACAGATTTTAATACATCATACACTTGCCGTTACAGAGAAAAAAATGTACATCATAGACTTGCCGACTTTGTAAATAGTTACAAAAATGGAAAAAAATTGACATAATGACGACTGAAAATGACTTTAAAGTAACACTAAGGAAGTTTTCCTCTTCGGTCGCCCTACAGGTTGGAAGCGGAATTGTCCATTACCGCTGTCGTAAATAATTTCGCCGCCCGCAGCCGACTGTCGCACGCACGCTCGCTGTTTATCTAGCACCGGCTTTGGAAAGAACGATGTCTACAGACAAGGTAGAGTATGTTGCATGATTTCATGAAAGTATGATGTATTGCGACATCAGAAACGAAGAAAAACTAAATTATGTCTCATTCGAACTACAGAAACGCGATCCGGTTTGGCAAACTTGCATAGTTATAGCAGATATAGGGCTGCAAAGCGAATCCAGAAGTGCCTTTCACCCTGTTACAACTTGATGAACCACTGATACGATTTTGGAAACATTATTTTAAGGTAAAAAATGTTCCTTAGTGTTGCTTTAAGACAAGTCATTTCACTCGGCGGCCATCTTTGAAATGCCTCTCGGTCATGCAAGTGCAGCTCCTATCTCTTTGAATGGGGAAACATCAAATTCCCCAAAGCTGTTCACCAAGCTTATGATTAAATTTCATTTTTGAAATCACCAATGAAATCTGACAACAACTGTCTCATAAATTTTATTTCTAAATGCTCGAATCATGACAGAAAACGTCATTTTTCAGGCTGGATCAAGCTAATGCGCATGCGAAAAGGAAGCGCGCGTCTGACTGTTTCTATAGGAACCGGAGCTTCTAATGGTAGCTGCAGTGACACGATGACTCTACCAATCGGCAATTGGCTCTTATTTAGAAGGCGGGACTTATTCCGCCATATTGAGCTTTGCACTTTTCAAATGACTGATCTCCTCCAAATGGATGGAATCACAGTATGTACTATGTAGATAAAAAAAAATTATATCTGTCAACTCCGACTGCCCCAAAAATCTGCAGACTGGCTTTGACTTTCGACAACTAGCATCAAGTAGATGGCGACAAATAGCTGTCTTTATGAGTGAGCCATTAATTCATTCATTTAAACACACTGATTAATTCAGGAACTAAACAACTGATTGTCTTACTACGCGAGTCATTGTATTATTCACTCAAACGATTTGTTCAAACACACTGATTCATTCAGAAACACAACACTGATACTGTGGCTGCATCTGAATATGCATTCTTTCCTACTATATATATCAGACACAAAAAAAAAACAGTATGTGAAAATAGTAATGTCCAAATTGACAGTATTCATAAACCAGTAGGCAAAAAGTACCCGGATGACCAACTACTTCCAGTGAGATTCTGAAGTGTGCATCTGATTTACTATCCCATGAGGACACAAGAGAGGATTTGTGAATGGCAGTGAAGCACAACAACTTCTATAATAGCAAGTGTTTTGTTTCATGCACCTTGTACTGATCCCAGGTTCTGAAGAAGTTGACTGAGCCATCCTGTCTCCTCTGGATGACGGTCCAGCCACCTTGAGCTCTGCTCTGGTCACACCAGGCCTGCAGCAGACGGTTAGTGTTGCGTGGTCGCAGCAGGTAGATGCCGCTGCTCTTCTCTCCTGACTCCAGCACATGATGACAGTCATGCCACGGCCCTTTAAAGGAGACAGTGTGCTGCTCATTCATATTTAGTACATTTTCACATCACAATCATCTATACTACTGGTCAAAAGTTTGGAATAATTAAGATGTTTTAATGTTTTCAGAAAAAAAAAAACTTTATGCTCAACAAGACCATTTATTTGATCAAAAATATAGTAAAAAACAAATGTTGTGAAATAATATTACAATTTAAAATAACTGTTTTCTTATATATTTTAAAATGTAATTTATTCCTGAGCATCATTACTGCAGTCTCGCATGATCCTTCAGAAATAATGCTAGTATGATGATTTGCTGCTGTGTTATTATTGTAATTGGTAATCAATTATTAATAATAGTCCTTACTGTTAACAATTTTGGATGATTTAATCAATCCTTGCTGAATAAATCAATTAATTCTATCTCTAAATCTTACTAACATCAAACTTTTGAATGGTATGTATCATGATTTCCACAAAAATATGAAGCAGCACAACAGTTTCCAACATTGATTACGATAAGAAATGTTTCTTGAGCGAATCGCCGTATTAGAACGATTTCTATAGGATCCTGTTAATTTGCTGTTAATTTCTCAGAAATATTCCTGGTGTTTCTTTATTGATTTTATTTGTGAATCAATGGGGAATATTGTTTTCATGGGAATATTGTTTTCTATCTCCTTGGTCTTTTGTATAAACTATAACAATAAATAAATGGCATTATCCTTCCAACCACAAATATCACCATGTATTAGCAGTGGATTTGATGAATTTGTGACGGTTTGTGTTATTAGTTGGTTTGTCTCAATTCATAAAATCGCAATAATTGATATTTCGGTCAAACAATCAGCATGATTAAAATTGTAACACTTTACAATAAGGTTTCAGTTGTCAACATTAGTTACCTATATTACTTAACACGAACTAACAATCAAAAGTTCTACTGCATTTATGAATCTTAGTCAATGGTCATTTCAACATTAACTAATTTTTTAAAATCCAAAGTTGAATTTGTTAACATTTGTTAATGCCCTGCAAACTAACAATGAACAATTAGATTTATACTAAATGTTAAGATGGATTAATAAATGCTTTTAAAAATATATATTGCTCATTGTTAGTTCATGTTAGCGTGTTTTATTATAAAGTCTTAACATGAACGGCAAGTTGGCTCTCAATCACACACTGAGCCACCTTAGCCTTACATCCCTCATCTTGTGACCCTGCTCTTTTTGTTTGAACTTTCAGAGTACTAGATAACTTTTAGAGAAGTTAGGATATGGGTGGTTTCTATGTTTATAAAATTAGATTCAGCATTTGTTTTGAGCACATCAGATGTGGGGAGGAGCTGGACGAATGGTAAGGAAGGAATACTCTGTTGGTTCAGAAAGCAGCAAGGTCATGATCTGTATACAGTATACAGGCGTCTCTCAGACTTCATTTATCAGCTCACCATAGAGGAATTCCCACTCCCACAAGCCAAAGAATTTCACCTATACAGCACATCACTGCCATCTCCTAGATACAGACTAAAATCTAAAGGAAATTGTTTGCATTGTGAGATTTATTTATAAAATATATTTAAAATATATATATATATGGAATTTTGATCATTAAAATTTTTAATTATGTTATAAAATGATTTTACAGTTTTATAAATTCATTCAGCATTGCCTTTCACAGTCTCCAAAAATGTCATAACAGTTCAGTCTTCTGTCAGTGTCTGTCCACACGTGCTCTAGTTTCTGTTCATTGCTGACTAACACCTACCCCACCCTTTAACAACTTTTCATAAGTTACAAAGTAGCTTTTGGCTAATGAAATAGTTACTTGTATCTGGCTTTAGAAATTAATATCACCTCTCAAATAAAACCAGATAGAACGTTTTTTTGCAAAGTGCCATAGCCATAGTTACTACAAAGGGAGTTTTTTTTCCCTCTATATCAATAAGCATTGTTTCTGAACTCCCTGGGAAATGAGATTGGAGGGGAGGCGGGGGGATATTTCAATGCTTTTGCGTTCCCTCAAAAGCATTGACATATAATTTTTCCTCCCACCAATAGTGGAGCGGCTAAGTGCTTATGTTTGGCAGAATCGTTCAGTTTATGACACAAGCGTGAAAATTGGCATGAGCAGTCTCCATGGGTCACTTGACAAGAAAATTGTCCGAGCCACTTGAAATTTCGACACCTTAGTGGAGCAGTTAAGTGAAGTAGTGGTTTATTTGGTGATACAAGCATGAAAATTGGCATGAGCAGTCTCTGTGGGTCACCTGAAAATAAGCCACCTACAGCAATTAGGCTTAAGAAATCATTTAGTTGGTGATACAATCATGAAAATTGCCATGAGCCTAATTGCTCCACTAAGGTGGTGGCCATCTTGAAAAATGGCCGCCATCTTGAAATTTCAAGTAGCTGTGGGTGGCTTATTGTCTAGTGACCATCAAAGACTGCTCATGCCAATTTTCATGTTTGTATCACCAAATAAACCACTATATCACTTAACTGCTTCACTAAGGTGTCGGCCATCTTGAAAAATGGCCGCCATCTTGAAATTTCAAGTAGCTGTGGGTGGCTTATTGTCTAGTGACCATCAGAGACTACTCATGCCAATTTTCATGTTTGTATCACCAAATAAATCACTATATCACTTAACTGCTCCACAAAGGTGTCGGCCATCTTGAAAAATGGCCGCCATCTTGAAATTTCAAGTAGCTGTGGGTGGCTTATTGTCTAGTGACCATCAGAGACTGCTCATGCCAATTTTCATGTTTGTATCACCAAATAAATCACTATATCACTTAACTGCTCCACAAAGGTGTCGGCCATCTTGAAAAATGGCCGCCATCTTGAAATTTCAAGTAGCTGTGGGTGGCTTATTGTCTAGTGACCATCAGAGACTGCTCATGCCAATTTTCATGCTTGTATCACCAAATAAACCACTATATCACTTAACTGCTTCACTAAGGTGTCGGCCATCTTGAAAAATGAAAAATCTTGAAATTTCAAGTGGCTCAGACAATTTTCCTGTCAAGTGAACCATGGAGACTGCTCATGCCAATTTTCACGCTTGTATCATAAACTGAACGATTATATCACTTAGCCGCTCCACTACAAGGTGGTGGAAAATTTTTATTTTCCACCACCTTGTCCCTTTTAGGGGCTTTGAAGTAGCGTGTTAAACATCGTGGTTATGATAAGGGGAGTGACATTTCTGAAACACGCTCGAAGCTGTTGACCAATCACAACACACTGGTCCAGCCGACCAATCAGAGAACACTGCACTTTTCGGAAGGAGGGGCTTCATAGAGACAGGAACTAAACAGAGCGTCACTGACAGATTGGGAAGAGAGGTGCCTGAACAATAGCCGCGTTTCCAACGAAATTTTTCCAATTTGACAATTTGTCCCAGGAACTTTTTTCACCCAGACCTGTGCTGTCTGCGTTTCCACTGTAGTCTAAAGGGCTGTGAAAATTCGGCAAATTAGTCCATTGACGTAGGACTGCGTGCTTCTTTACAGTTCCCGCTGGATTTCATCCTCTGAATTTAAGCTTAATAAAGCCTGAACCTCGTTGTCAGTCCATCTGTGGTATTTTTTAAACTCCATTGTGGATTCTAATAGCAAACAACTGTTACTGCACGCACTGCAACAGATTAAAAAAAATGGTGGTTGAAATAAAATGACGCGTGGAGTCAACCAATTAAAATGCGGCATTTACTCAACCAATCAGAAAGTTCAGCGCCCAAGTCACACCCCTAAAAGTTCCTGAACTTTGAAAAAGTACTACCTCGCAAGCAGAGACTTTCGGAGGGGGAAATATTTATCCGGAACTTCCTCTAGACCCTGATTCCTGCGGTGGAAACACACCGAGTACCACCCCAAAGTCCCTAGTTCCCGGGAAAGTTCCTGCGGTGGAAACGCGGCTAATGTTAATAAATATGTGTAAAAAAAATGGTTTTACATTAAAGTACGAAAAGCTATTCTAGTAGTATATGAGTCGCCTGTAATTTATGGGTCGGCTGTAATCGCCGGCTGTAATTTGGGTCTGTTAAATGGAGACGACATGTGTCCTGTAATCTCACACCCGAGTTGGTAAAGGCAAAAGCATTGCATTGTAATTCAAGGGTTGTGTCACAAAGCTTTTATAAAGGTGGTGATTAACAAACATGCGTTATGTGCATGTGTGTGTGTGTGTACTTGTGCTAACACACAGTTTTCAGCCTGATCGCAGCTCTCACAATCTGTACGTCGTGTGAAGACTAATGAGGGTCGCCACCTCTGATAAGGCACTGTTTGGAATTCTCCGAGATAAAGCTTCCTGACTACAGGTCACTAACACTCAAGGCTATTGAACTCCTACATGAAGCACAGATAGTTTCATATAACCCGTATCTGAGATTCTCACTCTTCTGCTTTTACATTTACATATTACATTTACATTTATGCATTTGGCAGATGCTTTTATCCAAAGCGACTTACATTGCATTTCAAGGTACACATTTTTTTTCTGCTGAGGCAGTTGTCACTAATTGCTTATTCTTTATGTTATAACTTAGAACAAACACCTAACCCAGAATATTAAACTAGTGTGTAACTAATCCAGCACCGTTTGTGCTGCAGACATAAATGATACCTCAAACGTGGTGGCTTGTTGAGTCGAGAAGTGCTATTGCTTTTCTAAGCATTTCCTAAGATTTTCACTTGGTGGTGGGTGATAAAACAGGCAAAAAAATCAATCGAAGGAGGGACCACATTGGTGGGCTCTTTCGACTTAAGTCAGTAAGTCCTAGCAACCACTCTGAACGCCCTATATACAGCATAGCAACACAGTAAGGGCTAGATGTACTAACAGCTTGTTCCAGCACAAACCCTCTTTTACTGTTAAAAAATTTGTGGTGAAAAGGTGTGGACACTGTTATTTTTGATATATATATTTGCTCCAAATATATATTTGGCTAACCTTATTGAATATGTATTTCTAGGAGTTTCATTTTTAAAAGCAAAATTGATGGGAGGAGAGTATTTAAAATAATCACACAATGTGTTTTACTAATGTTTGCGCTCGTAATTTTACTGCTATTTTCGCCATTATTTACCGCTCCAAAAAAAGCAAGTCATTGGTCATTATTGAAATGATCTGGCTACGTCTGTGTTCTTTTACTTAGAGCGTTCTTTTACTTGCTTCTGAAACATCAGAAGATCACGCACAGAACTTTCCACTCCCTTTGACGCTAATTTTGGAATTTCACTCTCACACTAATTTGAACTTTTAACATTTATGGAATCTTTCCATTGAACAAAAGGTTCGTTATACTGGATTTTTTTTTTTAGATTATTAAAATGTTCTTCACCCTTAGGTTCCTTGGGGAACCAAAAACTGTTCTTCTATGGTATTTCTGTAAAACCACCTTTTGGAACCTTTATTTTTACGAGTGAAGCCTTTCGGGATTTTTATGCTACCTGGAGATTTAGTCACAGGGTAACTGATGAAAGGCGTGTCAGTTGGTGGACTTGGAGAGTCATCAAATATCTCCAGCGGTTCTTGAGGACTCTGTTCCTGGTGCAAATGGACACTTTGGTCTCTTTGGACATTGCTGGTAACTTCTTTAGTCTCTTTGTTCTCACTCAAACTACTTGTCTGTTGAACCGGAAGTGGTGTGGCTTCCTGTAAAGAGATTCATAAGAAATTTCACTTGTGGGGCGTTGCAGAAGAGAAAACTGAGAGCTCCGATGGCTCTTACCTGCAGTGTTTTAGCAGGATTCTTGAGCTGGCACTGTTTCTCCAGATGTGCGATTAGCTGGCTCTGGTTGCTTACTAGAGAAGTGAGTGTGTCATACTTCTTTTCCAGGTCTCTGTAACTGCTGGACACCTGAAGCACCTGTCAGGATTTGCCATCAAACGGTTGCAAAGAGTGGTCAAAATATTACAAAAGTATAAAACTTCATAAGTGGTCCAAATATAAAATACCGTTCCATAAAAATAACCTTTTCAATACACCCCTTGAGAAAAAGAAATGAATTAAATTGTATTGAATGTGCACTTGTAGTGTACTTCAAATCTTAAAGTGATAGTTCACCCAAAAATTTTAATTCTGTCCTCACTTTTTTCCCTCCATACTATGGAAGTTAATGGGGTCCATCAACTCTTTGGTTTCCTACATTCTTAAAAATATCTTCTTTTGTGTTCGCAGAACAAAGAAACTTATACAGGTTCGGAACAACCTGAGGGTGAGAAAATAATGAGAGAATTTTCCTTTTTGAGGGAACTATCCCTTTAAAGGCACAATATGTAACTTTTTTGCTTTAAAAATAGCAAAAATCACTATATCTATGTTATATATATATTTTTTGTGTGTACTTACATTATCCCGACTGTTTCCAACAACTTTCAAACCAGGAGCAATTTGTAATTTAATTCGAGAAACGTCCCGTTTCTTTATTTCCGTTTTGTCGCCACCAATGCCATCATATCCGCGTTGTCCCTGGTTTCCGCTCGTGCTGCCATAGCAACCAGAGCCATCTGATAGTAACCAAAGCGACTGACGCGGACAACTTTGTAGTTTGCAATGTCTTTTTGCATGCTGTTGTTGTTTCGTTAAAACATTATGGACCATGGCAAGCAGACTTTGGACAAAAAAGGAGAACTAAAACGAGAATCAATATCAGCGCTGTGTTTTCGAGATGCCGAGAGCTCCCAAAGACACGAGAGCTCCACGTCCGAGACTTCGACCGCTCCTACATGTACTTTATTAAACAGGTGAGCACATTTACATAAAACTAATCAATGTTATATAGTTCAACAATGATAAAATGTTAGAATATGATCTGTATGTTATTCTAATGTTGATCTAGCTTACTGCTAGTCTCATACAGACAGACTAACACATACATTTCAACACATTCAAATGTAGTTTAGTGTGCTAATGTAGGCTAATGTTAGACTAAGTGAAACAGCGCTGCGTTACCTCACAAGTTTAATTTGTCTAATAAACTGACCTGTGAGTAGTAATTCTGCTTTGCGTGTAGTTCGGTAGAATGAAATGTCCATATTCCATTTATATCCACGGGACTCGCGTCGCGTGTGGAGCTGATAGCTGTCTCTTAGCAATCCCGAACTGCTTCATATCACAGTCATGATAAAAACATCGATGTATTTACTCATCCATAAACATTATTAGATCGGTCGGCTTGACGTTGATGACAAGATCCATAATTCTTAGCAAATGTTGCGTCATCAATCTACGCCTTTGTTATTGTAAATAGGTTAGCGACCCCTAGTGGCGAAAAATGCCATACTGTCCGTTTAATATTAATTTAAAGGCATAATATGTAACTGCATGCATTTTGTGAAATAAACTTCTTTGAAATGTAATTCCAGCACTGCGCTCCAACAACCATAATGAAATGACCCTTCACATTAGATAATGCTTTCCAATGAACTCTGTTAAGAGCATATGGCAATTTATCTGTTCAATAAAATACCTTCCCTGTTGAGTAATAAAAACACCCTCTCTGCGTCATTTTTACAATATTTCAAATCCCTCAGTTCTCGCCATCTCTGAAAAGCCAGACCGTTGTTGATTCTTGTTTTATTACAAGTTCTGTTGAGTTCTCTTTTTGCCAGCTGACTAAAACTAACATATGTCACTCTTTTGTCACTCTTTGTTTCTATCTATCTATCTATCTATCTATCTATCTATCTATCTATCTATCTATCTATCTATCTATCTATCTATCTATCTATCTATCTATCTATCTATCTATCTATCTATCTATCTATCTATCTATCTATCTATCTATCTATCTATCTATCTATCTACCTATCATTTAATTGCCTACAGAACACAAAGGTGAATAAACCATAAGCCAAGAGGAAAAGCCAGGGGCTCACATTTGTCACTCTCATGCTTCATTCCAGAAGAGGTTAGATGTGGGACTTCCAAATTAAATAGCCCACTTCAAACTAGTGAGTTCCAGTGAGTTCCAGGTGATCAGATGTCACGTTCACATTTTGACCACATGATGTCACTACACACAACCAGAGCATATCGTGTTTTTGAGTCAATTATAGAAAAACCTAAATAAAAACAACATAAAATCGCTTTTAAAACTGCCAACGAAAAGCAGAAACTTAGGTATTATTTCATAAACTTAATGTCTAATGTTAAAGTTTGTTTTTACGTTATATGCTCATTAGAAGCAGGACTTGCAGATATTATGGAAGACGTCATATGACGCCACTCGCTGAGGTAGGAGGGGTTGATCAATGTACCAACGAGTTCACCGGTATAATGTCCGATTTGAGTGCCGTTCCAGCCTTTATTTCCAAGAACGAGGTGGAAAAATTCAAATTCCGAGCTGTCTAGAACGCAGCATCACACCATGCGTCAAATATGATGATACACAAGGGCGAGTGACGTATGCTATTTCCCGCGAAAACCATCCTTACAGGTAACATAGCTTTCCATAGTAAATTAGGGTAAGACAAAAACATGTTTTAGAAGAAGTAGGCTATTGATGATGTATTGATATGCTAATTTTGAACAAAAAAGTTATATGGGGTACATTTAAATCAAATTACATTTTAATTTAACTGCAATTAACATGCAATTACTCTTTTTAAAAGCATTCTTTTTTCACTAGGACATTTTTTTTTTTTGAGTTTAAATTAAAATCTGACTTTTCATTGCACATATTTTTGGTAGCACATCTGCGCACAGTTTGATGTCGTTGAGATGATCTCTGCTGAAACACTCTCAGGGAAAATATGAGATGCTGGAGACTCCGCTTGCTCTCCATTTAATCTCACTGCTGTCTAGGAGGTGAAGCAACTGAGACAATAATCAAACAGTAATTGTTTCTTCACAGTAGGAAAAGCTACCTGGGATGTTGCGTTAAGCACCAAACTCTCGAGCCGCCGTTGCTCCGAAGCATGATCCTTCTTCTGGATGATCTCGTTCAGCAGTTGGGCGTAGAGTTGGGTGATGCGGCCGTTCATGCTGACGCTCTCCCGGCGCAGGACTCTCATCTCATTGGCCAGTGCGCCTTCCTTCTCCAGTTGCCCACGCATTGTATCCAGCTGTTCCTGCTGCCGGTCCAGCAGCGCTCGCAGGGATGCCATCTCAGAGCGGTTGACACGGGCAGTCTCAGTGCTCACGCAAAGTGCCCCTGTTAACTTCTGCTGAGGTACGATGAAGGTGTAGGAACAGCGGCTCGGCTTATTCTCTGATGCTCGAGACGGCCTTTTGTGACTGGCATCCTCCTTGGAGGTGTCTGCATTAGAGGCTTCCTTGAGGGCATTTACAAAGCACGCCCCAGCAAAAAACAGCAGGAGAAGAAAGGCACGAGTCACTGGAATCTCCATGAGTGTGCTACTGTTCCAATGAACGTCCAATAAAATCCTAACAAACAAACAATACAAAGTCTTAGCAATTTACACAATAGCATAAATCTAAAATGAACTCTCTTAATACAGTCTAACTTTCTAGCATCTTTTCTTTAGTAACTCATTGTTTAGACCGAATCTGACTTGAGAAATTGTAATAAACAGTTACTGTATGTCAGATGTGTTTAATTTTTAACTGAGTTTAAACCAGATAGACAATGTAACCCTTTTAACATGGTAGCATCCACGAGTCGGTCAGTCATGAACGGAACTGAAGAGGCCTGCAGTTTTTGATGCATGCCAGATGTTTCTGTTTAATGATGGTGGTGGTGGTGGGGGGCGGGGGGAGTAAAACATTTAGCCTTTTCTTGGGTTAATTAGCATGTCAACAGAAACAGAGCCTGAGTCAAGCCATCGTTTCATCTGATCGTCAATAGCAATTGCTAAAGTCAATATACTGATGAACATGACAGCTTTGGCACACATCATAAATATCATAAGCAATTAACAGTCTAAACACTGACTGATACAACTACTTAAAAACAACTAAAACAAAAGAACTAAAAAGACCATTGATGTCTATGGAATTATAAATCTCATTAAAAAAATTACCAAAGTATGTTGAAATGTTAATGTAATGTAAATGTAAATGATCATAATATATATTTTGAACAAGTTTCACTCATTAAAAAACGACATTGTTCCACTAAAAAATTAGATGATCAATATGTTGACAACTTAGCCTATGTTTTTACATGTTTTAACTCATAAGTAAAAATAAGTAAAGCAATTTCAACTTATTTAAACAAGGTTCAACTAATTTTTAAGTCAGTTTAATGTGGTTTAAGTTGAAATGACTTCAATTTAAGTACAATAAAACTTGGATGTTTAAGGCAGCAACTTTATAAATATATAATTAGTGCTAATCGTGATTAATCACATCTAACATATAAGTCTTTGTTTACATTATATATGTGTGTATCACACACATATATTTATACATATACATAATGTATATGTGTGTGTGTGTGTGTGTGTGTGTGTGTGTGTGTGTGTGTGTGTGTGTGTGTGTGTGTGTGTGTGTGTGTGTGTGTGTGTGTGTGTGTGTGTGTGTGTGTATAAATATATATATATAATATACACACACAACGTTTTATGTTAGATGTGATTAATTAATCGATTTAACAGCACACACACACACACACACACACACACACACACACACACACACACACACACACACACACACACACACACACACACACACACACACACACACACATATATATATACCAAATTTCAAAGTAATACTGAAGAGGAATTCCAACAGAAGCACACATCATTTATGTAAATTTAAAAAACCTGGAAAAAATAACAAATATTTCTCTTACCTCCTCAGTTATATCACCAGATGATCTTCTCTTTTATTTTCGGTTTTGTTTAACTGATAAACCTCATCCTCCCGACTGATGCAAGCAAAATCTTCTGATCTGTGCGTTATATAACTAAAATATTATAATTTCAGTGAAAATCCCTATCATAATGAGAAGCACAGTTTAAACATGGCCTTTGCCGTTAATAATTGAACAGGAGGACTGAAGCAGTGGATGTCTGGTCGGTGCTCTGGCTGGTCTTCAGTGGAGATCTTCAAAGGCAGTGGGAGACACCCAGACTGACAGTAAACTTTTAAAGCAGGATAATCAGCTCCTGTCAGAGGATCTTTAAACAAAGAAGAGTGTGATTACAAACCATCCTAATGAGACCAGCCCCCTCCTCTCTGGTCCTGTCCCACACGCACCACCCTCTCCTCCCCGTCCATCGCTCAGACTGACCATGACTGGACAATGTGTCGAAATACAGCTTATAGGGTTCTGTAAAATATGTTTTTTTTTTTCCATGACAAGGCAGCATTTTTACAGTATATGTGCAGGAAATTACTAAAATTCATATGATTATTTACATGATTGACATTAATTGAAATAAAAATAACTATTAACGTCTTAATAGCTGATGCTATTTTCTACCCTCTAACCTGACTTCTAAACCTTGTGTTTACAAAAAAAAGTGAGAAATGAAAACGATTAGGAATAAAAAAGAAAAACTAAACAAGAAAAAGAGAAAGATGACGATACTGCAACTTTTTAGATTGTTGTAACTCATGTTCGATTTTGAATCAGATCAACAGAGTGATTAATTGAGAATGAAGAAGAGTAATCTGAGTATAGCAGTGGATATTTCCTTAATAATCAAACATGGATAGTTCACCCAAAAATGAAAATGCTGTCATCATTTACTCACCCTCAAGTTTGTTCTAAACCTGCTTGAGTTTCTTTCTTTTGTTGAACACAAAATAAGATATTTTAAAGAATGTTGGGAGCCATACAGCGATGATACCCATTGACTTCTAGAGTATTTTTTCTTACTAAAATGTTCATTTTTGGGTCAACTATCTTTTTAAACCTACCAATGCGTGTGTGTGTAGTAATTCATCCCATCCAAGAGACGGCGTATGTAAATCAAACATGCATCGTGCACACAGCGTGCAATACATTGCTTCTGCGCATGCGCAACCACGCCACATGGTTAACAGCAGAGTTCCAGGATTTTCAATTTCAAAATGGACTCTAGTTAAGAAGACATGTGAGATATTTTAGGGAAGATTTTCGCGTTAAACTCAGGTTCAGTTTTCCACTCTAAGTTTGGAAGAGTTGTACTGTTCTATAAAAAATGGGGAAAACAAAGGTGTGTGTTTAACTTGCTTCCAGAGGTTACGGTAGACTACGAGATACGGCTAGTCAGCCTGTCTTTATCTTTGCAGTGTCTCTAACGTTAAATTTTGTAATTGTGACGATGCAAATTGACAGTAAAATAAAGAGAAGAGTTATTTGTTACACTTCTGTTTTTGTCTCATAGACTAAGAACCAGAAGAAAGCCCGCGAGGCTGCCAGCGTTCTGGCGGAGGAGTCTTACTCCACTGTGCCGCACACCTTCGTGTTTCAACGGGGTCAGATCGGCAAGAATGTCGGTCAGCTGGTGTTGGACATGAGGCGAGTCATGGAGCCTTTCACTGCCAGATCTTTAAAGGTGAACCTCGCGATTACTCCTGCTCAACTCTGCGCTCATTCAAAGTCTCATGATCATACACTGAAACCGGTGACATGTTTTGCAGGTGCGGAAGAAAAACATTTTGAAAGATTTCGTTGCTGTGGCCGGACCGTTAGGAATCACGCACTTCTCAATATTTACCAAAACAGATCATTGTGTAAACATGGTGAGTAGTATAGTTGCATTACGAGGCCAAAATTCACTATCTAATTTCTAAATGCATATTTTTACTCTTGTTGTGAACAATACTTCTGTCTATATTTTTCATTTTTGTTATTTTTTATTATTTTTTACAAAAATGTCAATCCGTCTTCCAGTGAAATGACAGAATTCTTGTCAGTGATGTTTGTCAGTCTTCTCCAATCATTTAGTCTGCTTAAACTCCGCCCCCATCTTACACTTGACTACAAGCATTCACTAAAGCAGGGGTGGGCAAACTTTTTGGCTCAAGGGCCACACTGGGTTTTAAAAATTTGACAGAGGGCCGGCCCAGTAGCAGATTATGAAGCACGATCTCATGAAAGTGCGTATCTATACCACAAATTTTATTTCTCGTGCCATTTATATGCCAAAAATGTTTTTTTTTTGTTTTTGTTTTTGTTTTTTTTTGCGTGCATGCTACACACTGTAAACCCCTTGGTTAGGATTAGGGGTGTGGAGTGCGTGCCTATTACACGCCATAAAGTGCATATCATATGCACGCGAAAACATATTATGCACTACAAATACAATTCGTGGTATTCGCACTTTCATAAGATCGGGCTGAGCAAACAGACAATGTTGTGGCAATGTCTGTGCGAAATTCAACAACTGAGAGACGACATTCTGACAATAATTTTTTTTATGCTAGATATCCCCCATTTAGCATGTTATGTTTTGATGTTAATTCTTAAAGATGTTAGATAATTATAGCCTATACTTTTTAAATATTGTTTATCCTTATTATTATTTAATGGCCTAACAGTAAATTAGAAACAAAACATCTGCAAGTGTACACTTAGAAGAGTAAAAATTACAGGTTACGTTAATTCAACTTTATTAAAACTGAATGGCAATTTGCACTTCCAAAAGTCATACATTTGTGGAAATAAACAAATATACAAATTTATTTTAAGAATAATAAAATAAAACATAAAAGGCAAAGGGAGATCAGAACATTTAATGAAAAAAAAAAAAACGGGTTCTGTACATGGCAGACAGGGGAGCGTAGTCGAAAGCCGGACGATAAAGGTCGGTAAACGGAATCGGGCAGGATACATCCACAAATCCAGAGGAGCAAAGAAACTAAATAGCAGACAAATCAAAGGAAAAACTAAGGTGTGCAAGCGGTTACCAAACATTTTTTTTTCTCATTGAGTTTCCAAAAAAGGAAAAAACATTAACGTGCAACAAGTCTATGCGCTCAAGTCGCTGTCTGTTTGGTTTCCATGGTGACGCGTCATTGCTTGTTACGTGACGCACCGCAGCCACAACAGCGCTGAATGAATGATGATCTGCTTTTATGTCATTTTTCCTTTTTTACATTTGTTAGCTATGGCATGCAATATCTGATATTCCGATTGTCAAATATATGCAACGCAATATATATATATATATATATATATATATATATATATATAACGCAAAGTATTGCAAGAAAAAAGGCACAATTAATGCGATCTTAAGACAGTTTTTTTAAATACTCGGCGGGCCGGATTAAACAGCCTAACGGGCCGCATGTGGCCCGCGGGCCGTAGTTTGCCCACCCCTGCAATAAAGGGATAGTTTACCCAAAAATTAAACTTCTGTCATCATTGACTCACCCCTGTATGAACACAAAAGAAGATATTTTTAAGATTATGGGTAACCAAACAGTTGATGGTCCCCATTGATGTCCATAGTATGGAGAAAAGAGTTACTATGGAAACCAGTGCGGTCCATCAACTGTTTGGTTATGACATTCTTCAAAATATCATATTTTGTGTTCAGCAGAAGAGAGAAGTTCATACAAGTTTGGAACAACTTGAGAGTGAGTAAATGATGACAGAATTTTAATTTTTGGGTGAACTCTCCCTTTAAGATTTTCCACCATCCAATCAACAACCAACACACAGAACCCTGCCCTAAAGTCTTTTCTGATAATGTTTCACTCAAATGTATGTCATAAAACAGAAGAAAATATTTGTCGCTACTTCTGTTACATTGTGACTTTAATGAATTTACATTTATGCATTCAGCAGATTGTTTTATCCTAAGCAAATTACGTTGAATTATTTTGTTTTTATCCGTTCTTGCTTTTCCTGGGAATCAAACCGATGACCTTGGCGTTGCTAATGCCATGCTCTGATTTTTGAGCTGCAGAAATGTTTTTTAAAATGATAATAAAAGCAATGAGGTACTGGAGGCTATGACTCTGTAGTATTAAGTATATAATATGTCTTCCTACATAAGGTAAATGTCTTTTTTGCTGTTTTAAAGTTCATGGCTGGATCATCTTCTCAGTGTTTTTGAGATAAAGTATGATAACAAACTGAAATGGCTCTCTCTTTCTTCACAGAGGCTTGCTCGGCTTCCCAAAGGTCCAACGTTATATTTCCGTGTTGCAAAGGTATATAAATGCACGGTCTTTGGTTTGATTTCTCATATTCGAGGGCACGGATGATGACATTTTAGTATTTTGACTGTTAAGTGATGTCTCTTCAAAGTAAACGTACTGACGTGTCTAGTCTCACTTTGAACGCATTATGAATGCTCTTTTAAATTAAAAACAAAATTTTAAATTTAAAACAAATTTTAAATTTGTTCTAAAAGCAAATTGTCTCTTTGTTCCAGTACACACTCATCAAAGATGTAGTTTCATCTTTAAAGAGGCACAGGATGCATGACCAGCAGTTTACCCATCATCCTTTGCTAGTGCTGAATAATTTTGGCATAGAGGGCATGCATGTCAAGCTGATGGCCACCATGTTCCAGAACATGTTCCCCTCGATCAACGTACACAAGGTAACTCGCTCGCTCACAGCTGTAAAACGTTTCTTAACTCATGATGAAAGTATAGTCTTCTGAGATCTGTGAAGTGTACGACCAGCTGATATTTTTTGTCTTTTTAGTGGTGACATAATATAAAGGTTTCCTGCTTGTTTTAATCATTAACCTCTAATCTCTCAGCTCAACCTCAACTGCATAAAAAGATGTGTGCTGTTAAATTACGATCCGGTGTCTCAGGAGGTGGAGTTTCGTCATTAGTAAGTAGCCTGGATTTGTTTTTTTTTGTAACAAAGTAAATGTGCACATGATGAAAATTTGAAACATGACTTTCCTGTGATTGTTTTCAAAGTAAACGCACTGATGCACCCTAAAACAAAAGCTGTGTTGTGAGGTTTGTTACGATGTCTCCTAAGTTACCCTTTCCATGTCCTTCCGCAGTAGCTTGAAGGTGGTGCCCGTGGGCATGAGTCGAGGGGTGAAGAAGCTCATGCAGGAGAAGTTCCCCAACATGAGCAAGCTGGAGGACATCAGTGAGCTCCTCATGAAGTTAGTCTTCCATGAGCTGGAGACCATTGGCATAATTTGATGCATATGATGAAATGTATTAAAATTGATGGAACAGTGATGTTTCAAAGTAAACGTTCTGATGCACCAGCTTCATACTTCTATTTGTATTTTAAGTAAGTGGTTTTATAAGTCACACTTTCGTTGTCCATTGCACTTTTCAGAGGCGTCAACCTTTCTGAGAGCGAGGCCGAGCAGGACGGGGATCACAACATCACGGAGCTTCCTCAGGTGTACTCGGGTCGTGGGAACATGGCTTCTCAGCAGAGTGCAGTTCGTTTAACTGAGGTGAGGAAACTCCTTGCAAGCCACTAGTCAAGTCGCATGTGATGCCTTAAGGGGTTAGTTCACCCGAAAAGGAAAATTATCCCATAATTTACTCCCTCTCAAGCCATCCTAGGTGTATATGACTTTCTTCTTTCAGCCGAACACAATCAGAGTTATATTAACCTGTTAAGCTTCACCAGTGCGTCGGCGCACTGAAGCGTTTTTTATTTATTTAATTCAAAATTACTATCAGATTTAATGTTATACCTTGACAAACTATACATCATTAAAAAGATATAAGACTCAAGTTTCAGTATTTGACCACTATTGTATTCTGAGAAACTCATAGTGACAGTTATGTCTTAATTTGTGTCAGGAGTTATGAAATGAAAAAATGAGTCGATACCTTTAATATGAATTATGCGCGTCAGCCGCTTTCATTCATAAAAAACTCCTGTGCTGTCGTCATGACAGCGATACACAAAACAACGTCCCTCAGGGCTTTAGCTCAAAAATGTGCAGATTTGGAGAAATATTGATAGATTCTTTTAGATTCACATCATATTTCTATAGACAGGAATAATATTTATTGAATTTATACCCAAATGCGTCAATGTAATCTTTATGAGCGTTTGGTATTCTAATTCAGAGTGTTTTCAATTCATACCAATAGCCTGAGGGCGCTATATGCACAGTAATATAGTCCATATATGGCACATGAAGAAGAGCCATGATCATGTGACATTCCAGGAAGCCTCGAACACACACACAGCTAACAGAGATCGGCTGTAATCATGCAGATAAAAGATGTTTTGAAGACAATAAACATGATTGCAATGATATCTGATTTGCCTGTGTTCTTCAAGCCATGCCAGGTATTTTTATAATAATAGATTATATTTATAATGTAATGCTAATCTATATAGACTTCATCATTGTGCATAATACTATCAAATAATATATTTTCTGTCTGATTTTTTTATCTGAAGCTAAATTAGATCACAGAAGATTATTTAAAACATTCGGCTTGAGTTATAAAGTACGTTTTGAGCATAAATATGGTTTTAATCTCATATATTGTCGTGTATTGATGGTGTGCTAAGCTAACATGCTAGCTAGCCCTAACTGTTAGTCACATGACATGGTCTTGAAAAACATTTAACTAAATACAGAGTTTTGGGCTTATTATCTTCAGATTTTAAACATAAAATGTTTAGACATGTGGCTTTAGCTGTAGTGCATTTCTAGATTGCTCCAGTGCCCATTTCAATTTTATTTTCATGAGGATGTTTCATAAAAAATAATTTCTAATAACTTTACAAAACTTTGAAGCTATTTATAACAATTTTTGTCATTACGACAATAATTAATTCTACATTTACAATAAACTGCCAGGTGTCAGCTTTCAAACGAGATCATACTTGTGCTGTTAGTACAAAGGGTTCATGAACTGTATCTGTTTTAGTTTGGGTATGTCATTTCTGGGGATTTTTCAAAAGTGGCGTTGCAGCTTAACAGGTTAAAGAATATCCTGGTTCTTCCAAGCTTTATAAAGGGAGTGAATGCTACCTGAGATTCTGAAGCCTAAAAAAGCGTATCCGTCCATCATAAAGTAATCCACATGTCTCCAGGGGGTTAATAAAGGCCTTCTTATGCGATGCGTTTTTGTAAGGAAAATATCCATATTTACATCTTTAAAAACTCTATTCACTGGCTCTATACGAGTCTAGTTCCAGCGGACCCGATGCATGACGTGTTGACGAACGTGGAAGCACAAGGGTAGAGCAAAACGAAACACCAGTCAGAATTAGAAGCCTAAAATTTCGATATAAGAGAAGAGGAAGCTTGAGTTTGTTGCCCAGTCCTATTTGTTTGAACTGCGAGAAGCGTTAGCTCTCACCTAAGCCTATGTTACTCCTACATCATACGTCATGTGTCAGGTCAGAGGTCACTCGACTTGCATACTGCCGTTACCGGAAACCAGTTATACCAGTTTATAAAGTTATAAATATGGATATTTTTCGTACAAAAACACATTGCTTTGCTTCAGAAGGTCTTTATCAACCAAATAGCTGTATGGATTTCTTTTATGAAGGATGGATGTGCTTTTTTGGGCTTCAGAATCTCAGGTACCATTGCAACTTTTGACATTGTTAAATTTCTTCTTTTTGATGTAAAATCTATTATGTGTTTATGTATATTTTTCTATTTAGCTATTGATTAGGTATTTAATTTTAATGTCTTGCAATTCCTTAGCACAGTATAAGTCTACCCGGTCGTTGGGTGGCTGAATAGGGGGAATGGGTTACACTTTAATATGTTGTATATCAAAAACAATTGTTTTCCCGAAAAAAAAAAAAAAAAAAAAGAATCTCAGGTATCATTCACTCCCAGTATAGACGAATCCGGCGAAACTACCGGAAGTAAGCGGGCGCCATTACTGAGCTGTTGCTGGGTAGCGTTGCGCCATTGCCTCCTATTGGTTTGGTTGCGTCCACTGGAATAAACAGCCCGCGATTTATGACTGTCACTAACGTTACATCTACAACTTTCCTATTCTTCCTCTGCCGAGTTATTTGTACAGTATGAGTGTTGTTAATGGTCTGTGAAAATCGGACAGGTCCTCTTAGAACTAACGTTATGTGTTTATCATCTGGTAGAGTGTGCATTATTTAGCTAACCAAACCATCCGGAGCAGATCATTTTGACCCTCTATCAGTGACCTGTAGTTGGCATTTTGTTGATCATCGGATGCCAGGCGAAGGAGAAAATACTCTTGAATACCTTCTAAAACAACCGAAGGGGCGCGTTGGGGCAGTAGTAACATTACTTATGTCTGTTGTTAATGTTTGATTTGCTTGACTGTGACTCTCACTCTGAGAACCAACAACGCTAGCAGTTAGCTGTAACCACCCTTTCCTTTTGAAATGTGAAAATGAGATAAATAATGGTCACAAATGAAAAACATGAATTCGTTTATTTGATATTCATTTATTTATTGTTGCCAAATGGACAGATCTTTTTATAGTTTCCTCGTTAGCTAGCCTAGCTAGCATAGTTATTGCCAAGCTATTTTCATAAATAATCTGTAAGATCGTTTGTACCTTCATCTGTGACTGGAGGCCACTGTCTAACATCAACCCAACAAGTCATACTGCCTGGCTGTAGCTGTCATCGAGGGTGCGTTATCACGGAGGTTTGTTTATACTAGTAACAGCTCAGTAATGGCGTCGCCACAAGATGGCAGCCTACACAGAACGCTCGTCAGATTCGTCTATAAGGCTTGGAAGAGCTAGGATATTATTTAAGTTAACTCTTGATTGTTTGGCTTAATGAAGAAAGTCATATACACCTAGGATGGCTTGGGAGTGAGTAAATTATGGGATAATTTTAATTTTTGGGTGAACTAACACTTTAAAACGCTGCCTGATTTGGCCGTTCACTTGGGTTTGGAACATGATGGGTGTCTGTTTTGCTACAGATTGGCCCCAGAATGACTCTACAGCTGGTGAAGATATTAGAAGGCATGGGAGAAGGAAATGTGCTCTATCATTCCACAAGTAAGTATAGCTTTCTGTAAGAGGCCGTCTAGAAACAAAACGTAGTTATTACTGAGCGTAATCTTGAGCTAGTCCAAATTGTGCTCTGTCTGCAGTCTCAAAAACGGAGGAAGAGCTTCAGGAGATGCTGAACAGGAAGGAGGCCCGTCTGAAAGAGAAAGCAGAGCGGAAGAGAAAACAAGAACAGAACGTTGCTCTAAAAAAAGAAAAACGCGATCAGAACAAGTGAGTAGACCATCCATCTGCTGCTCTGGTGGTGATGAAACGCTACATGTGGTGTAGTCTTGTGGTAAAAGAGCAGTGTTCTTAACCTGTTTTTTTAACAAACCTTCCACAAGTTAACCATGAGAATTTATCTAATTTACCATGTTATGCTCATTTACAAGTTCCTCATTTTATTTTACGGTCTACTAGAATGCATTTACATGATTAAAAGTAAAAAAAAAATAAAAAATCTTCCACTCTACATTGTTGCAGCCCCTCTTTTCACACTCTGCTTGAAAAGCTGTATTTTAGTTCGTTTCTTTAAAGCCACCTTTCCGAAAAGCCGCCTTCTCAGGCCCGGTTTACACCTGGTATACATTTTGGTCGATCGATTGCAAGTGTAAGGCACTAAATACAGGTGTAAACCGGGTCTAAAACCTTTTGAGCTTGCCCACTTAGTTGAAAGTCCAGGTAGTCGAAAAACACATTAGAGCGTATTGCTTTCGTGGTGTAAAGGCTCATGTGGGCGAATGATTTCGAACGGCCACAAAAGACCGCTTACTCTTCGCCTACTGACCTAATGAGTAAACATTATGGGAAGTGCGCTAGCCAGAGGGGATTTAAACTTTGGCTTAAAGACTGGAACACACCAGTTTTTGTGTGTCGGCCAACTAAGTTTTCTCAGTGTGTTCCGCTCTGTCGGCTGAAATTGGTCCTCGTTGGCTTTTTTTTTTTTTTTCGGCCGATTCGACGTGTTGATTCGGCGTCGGGCCGTCAGTGAGAGAGAGTACTCTGATTGGCTGTTCAGCCTAGGGAACGAGTCAGTGCACGAGAATAATAGCAAAACAGCGAGCAAAGAAGGCAAAATGGTACAGATAGAAGTTCATGTTCATGGCACTAAATGAGAAAGTCACACAATGTCAAGAAAAAAAAAGAAACATAGGTTAACCGGTATTTCCGACAACTCGAAAATCAAAATGGGTCAAATTGACTTGCAAAATAAAACTAGGTCGGCTGGCCCAGTCTGTTGTGATTGGTCAACCACTCGTGTCAGAAACGTAACGCCCCTTACTGTAATTGGGTTTCAGCTCCTGAAGCTTCATGAACACCTGTTAACAGTATTATATTTATGGTACATATGGTGTCTTTATGTTAATGATATAGTATTTGGTCCTAAATGTGTATCATTTCTTAAAGGAAAAGGAGCTTGGAGGGAATCAAGAGAAAGGGGCAGCAGGAAGGGCAGGTGTCCGATGATGAAGTGGAGGATCCTGGGAACCAGGAGGACAAGCCTCCAGCCGAGGAGTCTGAGGACGAAGCAGATTATTACAGACAGGCTGTAGGGGAGGAACCAGATGAAGGTATCATTTCATACCTAATTATTTGCAAAGTTTTACTCTTATCATTTGCAGTGTTGGTAATTTTGTTCTTTGACTCCATCTCAGACATGTTTCCTGGTGCAAAAAGGAAGCGCGGCCCTGGAAAGTCACCGAAACCCTTCAAAAAGAGGAAGCTGTCACCGGGGAAGGGCCCTCCCCAAGACAGGAAGAGTTTTAAGTCGCCTGATAGGGGGAAGAAAGCTGGTGGGCAGCGGTTTGGGGATCGGAAAGCTGGTGGACAGCGGTTTGGGGATAGAAAAGGGGTAGAGGGGAGAAACAGGTTTAGGAAGAGTGAAGGAGGCAAGAGGTTTGGTACAAAAGGGGGAAAAGGAAATAGATTTGCAGGGCAGAAAAAAGGAGAAACTGGGAAGAAGTACGGCGGACAGAAAACATTTAAAGGACGTGCTGGTATGAAACGCCAGAAAGGCGCTGAAGGAAAAAAGGACTTCAGGCACAAAAAAGGAAAAAGCTAAAGGAAACAAATTAACCACAAGATGGGACTGTTGCTTCACTGATGCGTCAAGTGTGATGTATCATTTCCATGCAAACATCAGCAATAATTGTGTGTAATGTCAGACTTGTGCCTTGTATAAATGTTCACAGAGTTGGATGCAATTGCCAATAAATGTTCAAACCGTCACTCGAGCGCACTAGTGTGCATGTCTGGGCTTGTGAGTGATTTCACACATTGTTCTCTTAAAGAAAAAAAAAAAAAGGGTACCATTTGCATGAGACAGGAAGTTTGACAGTTTCAAAGGAGACTGTCGGAGTATTTAGTAAAGCGGAGATACTTGGTAAGTTTTATAAGCTTGTTTGATTTTTAATTTGATCAAATTTAGATTTTTTTAATGTTTATACACTTTCATACCATTTAAAAAACTGCAGAGGATAATATAAAAGCAAGGCTTGTTTCTGTTGTGTTCCTCGTGTATATGTGCTCAGTACAGGTAGCCTATGTTACATTGTATTAACATGTTTTTACACGTCTCAGTTGAGTAAAGTGTAATTGATATGTAACTACTTGATGTGGTTTTATTGGTTTGAATACATTAAGGTATTTGTGCTTGAATCGTATTTGGTGAAATTGTTGTAGTCATTTAAACCCATTAAGAGTTCTTAGCCCTATGTTTCCAAATTTGGTGAAATATTGTTTGAATTCGCTGCAAATTATTAAATTCATTAACTTGTATATTAAAACAAAAAAAACATTTGAAACAAAGCAATCCACAATGCTTGCACAACATTCTCCATCTCATATCATATACGTATTTGGGTGTGATTTTTCTTTTTTTTTTTTCTTTTTTTGCAAGTGCTGTAAAGACATGTTTTGCAGTGCATGGGTCGAGCTATTTTTAGTCATCACATTTTGCCAACTGCAGTGCAGATGTGACCGCATGTATCTGAATTACAAGACTTAAGTAGTCACGTCTTTTTTTTATCATTACATCTTTTATAAACTAAGCTAAATTTCTAATTGTAAAATGTTATGTAAAAGTATTTTGTTGGCTATAACAAACCATTTTGAAAAATGCATGGTACAAAGAAATAGAATCAGAAAAAGAGTTGAATCATAAACAAGGTAGCGATTAATTAACGAACCGTAGTTAATGCATTAGGTGTCAACTAACAATGCAAAACAATTCATGTTCATTTATACAACTTGAAATCTTAAAAAGTGTATATGTAGAAATAAACGAACCAAGTTAAAAACTATAAAAGTATTATTGTTTGTTCATTTTAGAACCTCATAGTTAAATCTTGTAAAACTAGTCTGTGTTTTGGCACAGGTGTGTATTTTTATTGGAATTTTACTATTTCACCCCTATTTCCTGTAATACATTTATTTTGCACTAAAATAGTTCCAGTCAGTATCTTAAGAGGATGCTCTTATTGAAACCCATTAAAACTGCCATTTTTAATCCTAGGGTCATTTAACTATAAAATTATGCAGTCTTTGTTAATAGGCTTTCATTATGTTGGGATATTTTAAACTAGTTTAAAATAGTAAACAATTTTTTACCAGATTGTGACATGTTTTTCAGGTTTGGCCTTTAAAGCAAATACTCGCTTTATTCCTGCTTTTTGCTTCTGCGTATTATATGGATAAATTTATATTGGATAAATTATGCAGCTATAATTGCGTGGGTGTGTTGGTAAATCATTTTTATAAACTTAAACCTCTATAACTTTTTTTTTGTTTCACTTTTGTTTCCCAAGGGTCTATGCTCACAAGCTGCACATTTTTATGACTGTTTTTGACACGGACAATTTTGTCCTCTATGGACCTATGTGTAACCTTTTTTTAATTAACGCACAAGGTTTAATGCAACAAAGATTGTTTTGGCTGTACAGCAACTCTAGAAGAAAGTCATTGTCTGGTTTAAGGGCACACTATGTGAGATTTTTGGATCAAAATATCGAAAAACCACTAGAACAATGTTATATATTTTGTTGATTTGTGTACATACATTATCCCAAATGTTTCTAAGGATGTTTAAATCCAGAGAAATAAGCAGTTTTAACCAGGACACGGACCGTGTCCGTTCGACGCCTATCAATGACATCATACCCGCGTTACCCTCGATTTATTTTGTAGAAACACCAAAGGCGCTTTAATATATTATGTTTTATTAGACAGGTAAGCAGCTGTTTGGATACAGTCAGGTCCATAAATATTGGGACATCGACACAATTGTAATATTTTTGGCTCTATACACCTCTGAACCAATGAAACAAACAAGATGTGCTTTAACTGCAGACTTTCAGCTTTAATTTGAGGGTATTTACATCCAAATCAGGTGAACGGTGTAGGAATTACAACAGTTTGTATATGTGCCTCCCACTTTTTAAGGGACCAAAAGTAATGGGACAGATTAACAATCATAAATCAAACTTTCACTTTTTAATTCTTGGTTGCAAATCCTTTGCAGTCAATTACAGCCTGAAGTCTGGAACGCATAGACATCACCAGACGCTGGGTTTCATCCCTGTTGATGCTCTGCCAGGCCCCTACTGCAACTGTCTTCAGTTCCTGCTTGTTCTTGGGGCATTTTCCCTTCAGTTTTGTCTTCAGCAAGTGAAATGCATGCTCAGTCGGATTTAGGTCAGGTGATTGACTTGGCCATTGCATAACATTCCACTTCTTCCCCTTAAAAAACTCTTTGGTTGCTTTCGCAGTATGCTTCAGGTCATTGTCCATCTGCACTGTGAAGCGCCGTCCAATGAGTTCGGAAGCATCTGGCTGAATATGAGCAGATAATATTGCCCGAAACACTTCAGAATTCATCCTGCTGCTTTTGTCAGCAGTCACATCATCAATAAATACAAGAGAACCAGTTCCACTGGCAGCCACATACCCACGCCATGACACTACTACCACCACGCCTCACTGATGAGGTGGTATGTTTTGGATCATTAGCAGTTCCTTTCCTTCTCCATACTCTTCTCTTCCCATCACTCTCTGGTACAAGATGATCTTTGTCTCATCTGTCCATAGGATGTTGTTCCAGAACTGTGAAGGCTTTTTTAGATGTTGTTTGGCAAACTCTAATCTGGCCTTCCTGTTTTTGAGGCTCACCAATGGTTTACATCTTGTGGTGAACCCTCTGTATTCACTCTGGTGAAGTCTTCTCTTGATTGTTGCCTTTGACACACATACACCTACCTCCTGGAGAGTGTTCTTGATCTGGCCAACTGTTGTGAAGGGGGTTTTCTTCACCAGGGAAAGAATTCTTCGGTCATCCACCACAGTTGATTTCCGTGGTCTTCCGGGTCTTTTGGTGTTGCTGAGCTCACCGGTGCGTTCTTTCTTTTTAAGAATGTTCCAAACAGTTGATTTGGCCACACCTAATGTTTTTGCTGTCTCTCTGATGGGCTTGTTTTGTTTTTTTCAGCCTAATGATGGCTTGCTTCTCTGATAGTGACAGCTCTTTGGATCTCATATTGAGAATTGACAGCAACAGATTCCAAATGCAAATAGCACACTTGAAATGAACTCTGGACCTTTTATCTGCTCCTTGTAAATGGGATGATGAGGGATTATACCATGGTCTGGGTGAATACTCGATTTTATACCATGGTCTGGGTGAATACTCGATTCTGATTGGCTGCAGGTTGTCCGTTAAAAAGTGATAATGGACACCAAAGGCGTCCCGTCAATTTGCCTGATGACAGTTCTAAATGATTGCGCTGGCTCAAACCAAAGTCCTTTCAGGCAAGTCGTGCCACTCGGCCGCCATCTTGGCAACGCCTCCGGAGAGCTATTTCGGACTAACAAGACCAGGCTCCAATCTAAATGAATGGGCAGAGAGTCAGAACTGCACTTTCACTGGTCACGTGGACATAAAAACTGCATGTATAGAAACAGCAGTAAAATATGATAAAAATCGCTGAAAAAGTTTGATGACTTTGCCCCAAAATAAGGGTTAAAATGCCTTTTCCCCCACAGGTTATACCTTTACTACGCATGCGCAAGGGTTCACGTTCACGACACCAAACTTCATTTACGTCTCTATCCAGAATGCCGGTGTTGTGCCAAGCACTTAAACAATTATATGTATTTAAATGTCTGAAACCTAAAATAAACATTATGTGGTTAAAACACTGAACAGTTGTGATAGAGATGACAAGCACTAAGCGCGTCCGTCTTTGGCTCAGCCCAGCCACAGCGCGAAAGCACAGGTTGAATTTGGCAGTTATTACACGTCACCACTAACGTACATTCGCTCCTTAGTGGTCAGCTGCAGACTGTTAAAAGCAGATGATTGGCTTTCCAGCGGGAGGGGCGGGACATGAGCATGCAACCTGGATTAAACAGTATGTAATGTTAATCTCTAAATTATTGTTCTGTTACGTGTAATAGCCTACCTGGACTTCCTGTTCTGGCTATGCCTGTGCTTTTTCAGCACAAGGTAGAGCACAGCAGGACAGTGTGTGTGTGTGTTTTTGAGGAGCCCGTCTGCCTTGTATTGTGCTGGCATTTCATGTCAACCTTTGAACATAGAAATGCTTCATTGAAGCTCTGACTATTTAAACAATTACAAAAAGAAAAAACATGCCTATTGTACATCTTACTCGGAAGCTGTTTCGCCGAACCGTATCCTCGGTAATAGGATAGGTTTTGTCCACTCTCAAGGTCACTCTTGAGGACTGTTGAAAGTCCTCCAACCAGGCCTCTGCCTCCTCTCTGGTGGCAAGTTGAAGTTTTATACAGGCTGTAAAACCCATCTCCAATGGTGTGTAGGTGCAAATAAAATGGCAGTGCCCCTCAGGCATAAGTTGGTGTTTAAATAAATGAAATATAATGTTAGTAAATCAACCATATTATTTCAAAAGGCAAACTTACAATTATCTTTTTACTTGCATTGTAGTAGAAAAAAGTACAGGTCACAGATAATTTGTATAGATTAGTACTTATCAACACAACGAACAACAAACCCTTACTGTAAGCCACACACACCTCTGCACCACCGACTATCACCTCTCTCTCAGTATCTCTCATCATCACAAAACTCGCTCAAACATTTAGGACTAATCTAAACACGATCTAAACTAGGCTATAAAAATGTGAACTTGGAATATAAATCTGACGGCACGCACTTATCACACTGTTTACTAGCATAATTCACCTCTGTTGGCGGTAAAGACGATCAAAACAGACTAGCTGACAGTTTGGCATGAACGTGAGATGATATCTATGGGCGGGACATGTGCATACAACCGCCATCTTTGCCGTTACGGGTTTTCCTTATATAAGCCCTATTCGGACGGGACTAGTTTTCCAAACGACGTTTGAGTTACAATTCTTATCCACCTACGTCTGTGATTTCATGTACGGATTCGGAGGGGACTAATATAGTTGTATTGAGGATTGAGGAAGTGTCATGTCTCATATAAATTGTCTCTGCTCAAACTCACTGATCAACTGCTGCGGTCGGGTCGCTTGTGGCCACGTTGCTTGGCAACGCCTGTATACGGGAGATATTAAATAGTGCGCTCGACTTAAATAAAAACCCTCACGATTTTTACTCTAAAACACATTAAAGTATTATTAACCCCTTAACGCCCATTGTCGCGAATTTGCAACAAACCCCTTCCATTCAGACTGCAGGCGAGATAGCGTGTGTTTTCCCCCAATGCCTGTTTGTGCACATTCGATACATACCTAGGAACATTTTGCACGCAATGGTTTATCGTAGGAGCGGTCGGAGTGGGAACTTATGGAAGCTTGTTTCCGCCACAAAAAAAAAAAAAAAAAAAAGATAATTGCGACTTTTTATCTCACAATTGCGAGTTTACATCTCGCAATTCTGACTTTATTTCTCAGAATTGCGAGATATAAAGTCAGAATTGCGTGAAATAAAGTCAGAATTCTGAGATATAAAGTCAGAATTGCGTGATATAAAGTCAGAATTCTGAGATATAAAGTCAGAATTGCGAGATATAAAGTCGCAATTGCGTCTTATAAAGTCAGAATTCTGACTTTTTTTCTCGCAATTGCGACTTTATATCACGCAATTCTGACTTTATATCTCAGAATTCTGACTTTATATCACGCAATTCTGACTTTATAACACATAATTGCGAGTTTATATCTCGCAATTCTGACATATTTTCTCAGAATTGTGAGATATAAAGTCCAATTCTAAGGGGGGGAAAAAAGACGGACTTTTTTTTTTTTTACCTCAGAATAGTTTATATCTCACAATTCTGACTTTATAACACGCAATTGCGACTTTATATCATGCAATTCTGACTTTATATCTCCCAATTGCGTGATATAAAGTCAGAATTCTGAGATATAAAGTCAGAATTCTGAGATATAAAGTCAGAATTGCGTGATATAAAGTCGCAATTGCGAGAAAAAAAGTCAGAATTCTGACTTTATAACACGCAATTCTGACTTTATATCTCAGAATTCTGACTTTATAACACGCAATTGCGACTTTATATCATGCAATTCTGACTTTATATCTCCCAATTGCGTGATATAAAGTCAGAATTCTGAGATATAAAGTCAGAATGCTGAGATATAAAGTCAGAATTGCGTGATATAAAGTCGCAATTGCGAGAAAAAAAGTCAGAATTCTGACTTTATAACACGCAATTCTGACTTTATATCTCAGAATTCTGACTTTATAACACGCAATTGCGACTTTAAAACACGCAATTCTGACTTTATATCTCGCAATTCTGAGAAATAAAGTCAGAATTGCGAGATGTAAACTCGCAATTGTGAGATAAAAAGTCGCAATTATCTTTTAAAATGTTTTATTCAGTGGCGGAAACAAGCTTCCATAGGAACTACATCCGGTTCACCGAAGCTAATATTTTGTTTTGCAAAATCCGCATATCAAGTGCGCAAATGTGGAGAAATTTCCCAAAATGAGTTAAGTTGTGCTAAGATAAAAATATGTACCAGCTTATTGATTGCTTCTATAGCTATGTTATTCATATAGACTTCATGTGACGAATATCTTTTACGTACTTTGTAGATTTCTGTTTGTAGCAAATTTGCGACATTGGTCCATAACGGCTGGATTGGGCTAATGGCTACATATTATAATAATGCTGTATTTAGATGGTTTCAGACAAAAAATTTTTTTTTTTTTTTTTTTTCACAAAAAATAGCATGTTAGGATATAACACTATAAGAATATATAATGTATGCACTGGAGAAACAAGGAAAGAGTTAAACAGAGTGTAACATGGAATGTATAAAAACTACTGTCAATGTTAGGGAGTAGGAGAGTGTTTTGTTTCTTGCTGTTGTCAAGATTCATTAATTTGTCAAAGTTTATAAGTATAAAGTTTACAAGTTCTAACAACTTTGTGCCATGAATAAAATCTACATTCCTGAGATGGGAAAATGTGTTTTATTAATTTTTCCATTTTGTAAAAAAATACCCTAAATGCCCACTGTCGCAAATTTGCAACATACCAAAATTACCCTAAATGCCTGTTGTCGCAAATTTGCAACATACCAAAATTTCTATTTATTTGTTGTGCAAAAGTGAAATTGATAATCTCAACATTACCATCTACTTAAAGTCAAAAACACACAGAATTTTTTTTTTTTATACAGCTTTATAAATTCAGGCGTTAAGGGGTTAATTGATTAAATATTTCTTTCTTTCGTAAGTGACCGTGGTATAAGCGGGTTAATGCCCTTCGAGGTGTCCATTGTCAGGTATTAATGGACTTCGGCGGAGGCGACCGTCCGACGCGCAGTCGTCCATTAATACCCTGGGCACCTCGTCGGGCATTAACCCTTAAGCCGCTTGTCCACCAGCGTCCGATAAATTTTTGTTCCGACGCGACGCCTGTGACGTTTTCGCTGCTTGGGTGCGGGGTTTGTGGGCTGGAATAAATATGAAACCATAGCAACGGCCATACACAAAGTCTCGCCGCCGAGTTTCCATTGGCTGCTGCCCCGCGTTTTGACGCTCTCATTTGCATAAAGTATCCACCGAGATACTTTTTTGACGCGCTGCTGTTGACCAAATCGACGCGACGCGACCCATCATGCTTTGCGGGGGCGTTTTTGCTGCCTGACGTAGTTCCATAGGAAATGAATGGGCTTTGGCGTCGCGTCAGAAATCTCGACGCTGGTGGACAAGCGGCTTTACATAACACACACCTGGCCATGGAACAGCTGGGCAGCCAATTGTCCCATTACTTTTGGTCCCTTAAAAAGTGGGAGAAACAAAATGTTGTAATTCCTACACTGTTCACCTGATTTGGATTAAAGCTGAAAGTCTGCAGTTAAGCACATCTTGTTCGTTTCATTTAAAATCCATTGTGGTGCTGTATAGAGCCAAAAAGATTAGAATTGTGTCGATGTCCCAATATTTATGGTCCTCCTGACTGTACATTCATTGACAGAAAACGAATCATTGTTAGGCCAATATAGCTCAGCAGTTAGTATTTTGTTTAAATCTCGTTTTTGTGTGTCATGCTTGTCTCTCATTAGCAAATGCTCCAGCGGCCTCGTTTTGCTCCAGCGGCTTTTGTAACGTTAATAAATGTACCGGTGTAACGACAATGGCCTTTTTGTCCCTTAGAGGTGTTGTAGGATCATTTCTGACGCGTGAGATCCAAACAATGCTTCCAGTCCAGTACTGCATTTAGCCTATCCCTTTATTTGTCACAGCTCCGATGCCAAAACACATTAGGCTATAATCCACAAGTTACCATTTCCACATACGATCCTGACACGGTCAAAAATGGTTTGCCTCCCTCATTAGTTACACCTGACTTCACTTGCTCTCTGGCTACCTATATCAAAGAGTATAGAAGTAACAAGAGGCGAAACTCAATAGAACGTTCCATTGCAACAAACTCCCCCATGCGCAGAGCTGCAGCGCCGCCATCTTGGACTGAACGCAACACAGCTGTCATAGGATTGAACGATACCGGCTCAAATTCAAAAGCGGTTAAATGAACTAAAAAGTAGTTTCTAGTTTTTAATATCTCTAGAGCAGACATCCCATGTCTCCCGGAAGATCCGGGAGTCTCCCGCATATTTAGCGGCTCCCTGATGCCCGCAAATTAGCTATAATCTCCCGTAATCTAGAGCGAGCGAGCAAGAGCGCGCAGCTCCAAACCGTGTCCACACGGCAGAAAGGGCGAGGAAGCGAGATATCAACATATCAACCTAAAATATGGAACACAACTTGTTCAGATTTTTTGCTTTCATTTTCTTGCAGTTCTAAAGTAAAATATATTTTGTAATATAGGCTATATATTTTATATAAAATATAAATAATTATATTTTTTAAATTTGTACATTTTAATAAACTCAAACTTATATAACTTTTTTCTGTTTCACTTTCATAATTTATTTCACTTCAACAATAATCTGACAAATTAAAACAAGACCAACCATAGGTCTAAATTCCAAAGCATTCTTGAATTAACGTTACAACCATTTAAGGATAGTGATTTTCATGTTTATGCGAAAAAAAAAAGGTGACAGTTAAAGGGTTAATTTAGTGATAACAATGAATTAATAAAGCGATCATTTGCCAGGTTAGGTGTTCATATATCTCTGAAAGTAAGTTATGCGATTTAAAAAGCCCATTTCGAGTCTTGACAATTTCGACCAAATAACATTAGCAAACTGTTACTGCGGTTATGGGATAGCTTACATTAACGTTACAGCACCTGTTATCGTTTACGTTAGCTCACTTTAAAGTTAATAAAACCTTTTACTTTACCTCTCTGGATCTTTGGGGAATCTATGAAATGCTAGTTGATTGGTTGTAGCCTACACTAGTTGTTGCAGTTGATGGCAGAACACTGTTTTTTTTTCTTTGTTTCCAATTATTTCCAGACATAATGTTAATGCATTATGTAGTTGTGGTAAAGCCGTTGGTTCAGTCCAAAATGGCAGCCGCGCTACCGAAGCGCCACCTAGTGGCTGTTGTCAAAACTGCAACGGAGTTTCGCCTCTTGTTACTTCTATACTCTTTGCCTATATACCCACTAAACCCACACTCCACCCAGTGTCCAACAGTGGAACTACAACAAATTATAAATAGAGCATAATGGCTCTTACAACCGGTCATCCATGAATATGATTTCTGCCCGAGTGCCATTGTATTTTCCACCGGCTGTAGAGGTGAAGACAACAATGATTCCGCGAAATCAAGGCGTCATCAAGCTACGCCTTTATTTTTGAATAAACGACCTCTAGTGGTGAAAAATTACATAGTGTGCCTTTAAAGGAACCTCCGCTAGCCTAGCTTAGCACAAAGACTGGAGGTAAACGGCTCCATCTAGCACACTGCTCCCAATAAGTGACAAAATAACGCCAACATTTTCCTATTTACGTGTTTCGATTTGTATAGTCACAGCGTGGACAAATAACAAGGTCACATGAGACACAGCCGCCATCTAACCGTATATATACTGGGAACTATATTCTCAGAAGGTGAAGCACTGCTACTTCTGCGAAGCAGTATGCTAGCTGGAGCTGTTTACCTCCAGTCTTTGTGCTAAGCTAGGCTAGCGGTGGGTGCGTCAGACAGAGTTACGGCACGCACGGAGATGAGAAGGGTATGTATGGACTTATCTAACTCTGGGGGATACGGTGAATAAGCTAAAGTTCCAAAAGGTCTGCGTGTTCCTTTAAGTAAGTTTTTGATTTATTAATTTCCGTTGTAAAAAAAATAATGATTTATTAGGTGACACTACCAACTCTGTTTGTATTTTTTAGGGGTCAGAGAATACCAGAGACAATGAGCAACACTTCAGACAAATATAACTTTCAAGTCCTCCTCCTCCCCCCCATGTATGGCATTGAGATGTGTGTGGCTCTGGTGGGGAATGTTTTTGCCCTGTGGCTCCTGGTGACCAAAGAGAGGCGGAACTGGCACACTGGAGTAGTGTTCTCCTGTAACCTGGTCATCTGTGACATTCTTTACATCCTGACCTTGCCTTTTCTCATCGTTTACTATGCCAAAAATAAGAACTGGACCTTTGGAGATGCTGCATGCAAAATCGAACGCTTCCTCTTCAACTGCAACCTCTACGTCAGCATTTTCTTCATCATGTGCATCAGCGTCAACAGATATGTCGCCATAGTTCACCCATTCTTCACCCGGAGCTACGTGCGCTCTAAACATGCAAAGATCGCAAGCGTGCTTACGTGGGCCATCGTGATCATCGCTTCATCGCCAGTCTTCAAATTTGCTGGAACCCAATTGAAAAACAACCAGACTCTTTGTGTCTCATGCCGCGATGAAAGCATGCACATAACCCACTTTAAGTACAAGATATTTCTTATGGTTGTAGGCTGCATGATTCCTATGGTAGTTACCTTTGGGTCTTATTTAGGTGTGATTTGGACCATTCTGAAAAATAAAAACATAACCACTCTTGAAAAGAGGAAAGTAGCTCTGTTGGTCGCTCTGGTCTGCATCCTTTACGCCACGTCATTTGTGCCCTATCACGCTCTGCAGACTTACCACGAGCATCTGAAGTCGGTGAAACCTCACAAACACTTGGCCTGGGTGTATAATTCATATCAAGTGTCAAAGGGCCTGACCACCCTGAACATGTGCATACATCCACTTTTGTACATGGCTGTGTTTGACAGCATACGGACAGCTTGCTGTGGAAGGAGCTCGGATGACTAACCTTCATACATTCAGTATATCTTTTGCCAAAACCTCACACAGTGACATCCTGAATGACGATTTTCTGCTAAAGCTTGTACTCTGTTTTTGAATGTCTGAAACCCCAAACCACATAGACAAATGAGAAACATTTTCCTTGTGTTATTTTTTATTCAGAAATTTGTATTTGTATGCAAATAAGAACATTTATGACTACAATTCAAATGCTTGATATGTGTTTGAAGCTGCAAAAAAATACCAATTAAAGATATTTAAGAGAAGACGGAATTGAGTGCATAACAGATGGGGATCAGATGAAGCAAAAATTGTGCTAAAGCAAATGTATTTAATCCAAAATGTTGGTGATTTGTGTGTGTATATATATATATATATATATATCAATATTATATATATATATATATATATATATATATATATATATATATATATATATATATATATATATATATATATATACACACACAAATCAGCAACATTTTGGATTAAATACATATATATATAAATATTAGCTCTAAATTACCCAGAAAAGCACTTCTTTTTAAAAATTGTAGATTTGGGGTATATTGAGCTTCAATAATATTCCAGTACATTGCCATTTACAATATTACTTTCATTGGACTTCACAACTAATATTGTTTAATGTATAACTCAAGGGAACATTAAAAGCCTGCTGTATCATATTTAATATGCAAATTTAACTTTGCTGAAAAACCTGTTGCACATAATCTACTGCATGACTTCTGTCGTCTAAAAGCCTAGTTTTAGTATAAATCTAAAAACGTCCCCCTTCAGATTGTGATACAATGATTTTAATGATTTTTTTTAATGTAAACATAGGAATAACTTTTATATTGTCAGTAATATTTCAAGATGAACACTTAATGGAATGAAGGAACTGAGGAATTGAGGAACAAGTATTTGTTCATCGCTCAACCATATTGCATTGCATGTTTGTCAAAGCTACAAAGCTTTGATCATAAAAATAGGCATTTAAATATTAGCATTTTAGTAAGATTAGTATTTGTATGCTAACGGATGAAATATGATGCTCAACAAAATAACATACGCAAACCTTTTTTTATTTTATAGTTTGTCTATCGGATCAATAAACTGTTTCATTTCAAATAATTACATTTTTCTGACTATTATTTCATATTGTCAGGCTTTTGCAGGGTTAAGTCAAGTTTGATATAGCCAATTTCCCAATACATATTGATTTAAAGCAGCTTTAAGAGAAAATATTCCCTTCTGCTGTTCAGCAAGACATTTGAAGCTCTGAGGCATATAGGCTGACCTTAAAATAATGTTTTGCATTTCATAGGAAAAGGTAACACTTTACAATAAGGTTCATTATAACATTAGTTAATGTGTTAACTAACATGAACTAACCATGAGGAATACATGTGTTACTGTATTTGTTAATCTTTGTTAATGTTAGTTAATAAAAAATAAAGCTGTTCAGTGTTTGTTAATGTTAGTTCACGGTGCATTAACTAATGTTAACAACATTTTATTAAAGTATTAGTAGCCTAAATGTTGAAATTAACATTAACAAAGATTAATAAATGCACAATGAAAAGTGTTTTTCATTGTTAGGACATGCTAACTAATGTAACTAGGTCATTTTAACTAACGAACCTTTAAACCTCATTTTTGAGGTTAGTTATCATTTTTGTAATGGCATTTTCTTATGTCCCTAGATAGATGAAATATAATTAGGATACCTCGTTTATCTCATCTTTTACGTAGAGAGGAGGGGGGAAACAGCTAATTTTAGCACACTTTCTGTTCTCTTCAATCGCTCTTCTTCACCTCCCCCTCACGCCTGTAGTCGCCCTCCGCGCGCACAGGGGTCGCTGTAGCGCAGCTCGTGCTCTCGACCACCGCTGACTGTCGCGGGAAACGCTTCCTCTCGAGGCTCAACGCTACCCGTAAAGATGCCGTCGATCGAATTCGACGAGTAAGTTTTTCATATCGTTTTTACTGACTCTTACTGCTGTTTAATAGGCATCTAATGACTTGTGTTTTTCGACAGCTCAAAGCCGAGCTGGGCTGATCAGGTAGAGGAGGAGGGAGATGAAGGTACGAGGCCGCAGCGCAGCCTGCGCTTAAATATCATCACACACACGTGTTTAACACACACTCTTTCATTAAAATACACTCATTACATAAAGCCATATGAGAACATGCTTTACAGATATATAAACACTCTGATTATTGTGAAAAGTACAGGAAGTGAGCAGGATGCCTGACTGAAGAAGTCAGCTGGTGCTTTGTACTGTGGCTACTATACTATATATATATATATATAATGCTGTACTACACCCAGCTATAATATATATTGTACTGTACTTCTTTGCCATGTTAAACAGTACTGTTCAATGCACTATAATATACTATTTACTTGTCAGTAGTGACAATAGGCAAATTGAGAAAAGAATAGATATGCAAAGAAGGTAAATTTTTTTCCCACTATTAAAATAATCTTAAAATTACTGTTCACTTGGATATGTGACAACACTAAACATACTAATATTCCATGCAGTCAATTAATTTAAGGTCATAAAACTTCTACAAGAATTAGAATTAAAAAAACAAATAGTATTAGTATTAGATGACATATGTGCATAATGTTCTGCTTGACCGTCCATGTGAACTAACCATAGTAACGCATCTATAAGGGATCAGTTTACATCGAATATTTCTCAACAGGTTCGCTTCCTTCGCCAAAAGAGACCGTCAAAGGTAACATCAAGACTGCCACAGAATACAAGATAGATGAAGATGGCCAGAAGGTTAAGGTCAGTAGAGTTTTATATTCTTTATAGTATATAGTACTTTTGAAAGGGTTTCAGAAAAATCAGGTTTCATATTTATTCGTTGCTCCTCTGGTCAGATTATCAGGACGTTTAAAATTGAGACGCGGAAGGCCTCCAAAGCAGTTGCCAGGAGGAAGGTATGTCTTCATTTGTCTTTAATATATTCATATCTAGGCCTGTCATGATCATGAATTATTGTGCTGATGATTAATTGTCGTATATTTTTAGCTTTTAAAATGATAAACTGGGTTCATATGTTTTACTTAAATGCCATGAAATTAATATTTATATGAGACATGGAGTTTGTTTTGTGTACTTTACAACAGTTAATTTGATATATTCTTTGGCAAAATGTCATTGAAATTTAAACTGCACAATTAGACGATTAATCCATAATCGCGACAGGCCTATTTATGTCTCCATTAAACATTTTTTGAGAGATTGATTGTCTTTTCCCAACAGAACTGGAAGAAATTTGGCAACTCTGAATTTGACCAACCAGGTCCGAATGTTGCCACCACTACAGTGAGTGATGACGTCTTCATGACCTTCATCTCCAGTAAAGAGGTAGGATGGTGATGAACTCCCAGTTTTTGCACTGATCCATACTTAGAAGCTTAAAAGTGTTTTGTAAGTCAGTTCTGATGTGATGCAAGCTGATATATTTCAGTCCTTTGACGCGTTTCACTTCCCTGTTGTACCGATGCCAACTTGAAGTGATTCTCCTCGGTGTTTTTCAGGACTTGAACGCTCAAGACCAAGACGAGGACCCAATGAACAAGCTGAAAGGTCAGAAGATCGTGTCCTGCCGTATCTGTAAGGGGGATCACTGGACCACTCGCTGTCCGTACAAGGACACACTCGGCCCAATGCAGAAGGAACTGGCCGAGCAGTTGGGCCTGTCCACGGGAGAAAAGGAGAAGGCAGCGGGTACAGGTATGTTAAGCATATTTTTGGCGTTGATTATTCTTTTTTTTAAACATTTTTTTATATATAATATATATAAATAATTTTGTTTTGATATCTAGAGCCCGAGCCTGCCCAACCAGTCCAAAGCAAGACTGGGAAGTATGTTCCCCCCAGCCTGCGGGACGGTGGTACTCGCAGAGGGGAGTCCATGCAGCCTAACCGCAGAGGTGCGTGTTTGAGATTCACATCTCCAACACTGACGTTCTCAGTCGTGAAGGCTAATGCTAATGTGTTGGTATTCTCTCCGCAGCGGATGATAACGCTACAATCCGCGTGACCAACCTTTCCGAGGACACCAGGGAGACGGATCTGCAGGAGCTTTTCAGGCCTTTCGGCTCCATCTCTAGGATCTATCTGGCCAAGGACAAGAACACAGGCCAGTCTAAGGTGAGAGATGTGAAAGATCCGAGTTGATTCATTTACTCATGAACAAAAACAGGAACATGAGCTTAATGGTTCAGCTAAAAATAAACCGATTTGCTCATACTTGTTTTTCTAAAATGACTGTTTCACTGTAATGAAGCACCATGCGAGTTATTCTTCTGGAGAAATTCATATGACTTGTTTCCCCATCACTCCAGGGCTTTGCCTTCATCAGCTTCCACCGCCGTGAGGACGCAGCCAGAGCCATCGCTGGCGTGTCGGGCTTTGGATACGATCATCTCATTCTCAATGTGGAATGGGCCAAGTGAGTCCTCTAGAAACTCTTCGTTTAAAGGGATAGGGATTAATTGTCATCATTTACTCACCCTCATGTTGTTCCGAACCTGTATGAGTTTCTTTCTCCTGTTGAACACAAAAGTATCATTTTGAAGAATGTTGATAACCAGTTGACGTCCATAGTATTATTATTTTTCCCTACTATTGAAGTCAGTGGCTACTGTCAATTGTCTGGTTACTGACATTCTTCAAGATATCTTCTTTTGAAGAGATTTCCAAGTCAGAGATTCAGAGAAAAACCTACCTAGTATGTAATCGCCATTGACCAATGGTAGTTTGAAGGGGTTTACCAGTCGGAGCGAAGTTTGCTTTGGCGAACTCTTTCAAACTCTCGAGTTGGCTTGAAGTATATCAGGGCCTTTAGAGTCTAAGTCGAGCAGCAGGTGTGTTTTCTCTGGTCTGATCATGTTTTGCTTTGTCTTTCCAGACCCTCCAACAACTGAGAGAGTTCCATGAATATTCCAGGAGGTCTAGAGCTGTTCTCCATATTGTATAAGGCAGTGATTCAAATAAATGCAAATTATCTGATGTGTTGTGGCTATGTTCCTTAATTTGTCTTTGATCAGTTTGTTTCCGGAGTACTTGCAATGATTCTCTTACAAATAATAGGGAACTAATGAAGAAATCTGAGGGAAATGCAGATCTGCCTTTGTTAAATGTTCTTAATGATCAATCTTATAGAGGCAGTCTGAAGGTGGACATCACTAAAGACAGGGCTGATACCACCATAGACATATTATCATACTTTTGACACTTAACGTGCTGCTTTCGTTAGGATGACAAAGTTTTAAGTGATGTTTGAGGTGGTCTTCCTCAGCAGTCCATAATTACCAATCAAATAAAAGAAGGTAGGCTTCCGTTCACAGATCCAGAACATTCCAGTGCGAGTGTCAGATTTAATGGTAAAGGAATTAAGATGCAAGTAGTTTAATATAAATAATTTTACGATATAAATGTTAAAATAGTCTTAAAAAAAGGCTAGGCTGGTTTTAGAGGGGTTTTGAGCACTTTTTTGTTGTTAACTAGGCTGGTCTAAGCTGGGCTTAAAAAAAGTTGTTTTTTGTCACACTGCATTGGCACAGTTTAGCAAGCTATCAGATAGGACCACAAATGCTCAAAATAGTGTTCATAAAAAAAAAATCTAAGGTTGAGTACATTGTATAATTGTTTAATGTTTTGATAAGTATTAATCATATTTCATGTATACTAGAAATTTGCAATGCATGTTTTACTATGTATACTGCAGAATGAGTATTGCATGTTACACAGAGCAAGGGTGACCAGACGTTCCTGCTTTCTGGGGACAGTCCCAGTTTTTGGTTCATCCTGGCTCTTCTCATCTGGGGTGCTATTGAACTCTCCTGGAGATTTTTCAAGGCTGTTTTGTCAGGACTTCACTGGAACTCCATCCACACACAGTGATTTACAGCAATGGTTTAACAGAGTGACCAATGGTGTTATAAAAAAAATTACACCCAAGTATGCATATGTGTTAGTGACCTTAGACACAGTTGGCTTTACATGTCTCATACAGCCATCATAAAAACAGCAGAATAAAATCTTACTAAATATGACTCTTGGTCAATGTACTTACATGAGCAAGTCACAAAACAAGAACAATCATTTTCTGGAAGCTGGGCTAATTGAGTAAACACTGTTAGTTTCTGCATTCCTTGGTCAGACCCTCAGATAGCAAATACAGGCATTGCCTCGGAATAAATACCAGATTATATACTGTTTTAAGGAAACTGATTTTCAGTTCATTAATACAAGAGGGAATGTAAAACCACCCCTCCACACAACAAAACATTTGAAGCTAAAATGAATTAATGGGAACAGCATATTCAGTTTGTGAGAATAAGAATACTGTTAGATACAATTTTTATTTTTGTATCACTTCAATCTATTTGCACTGGTAAATGTTTAGTTTTTCATAGTGATTTTTGGTGAATTACACCAAAACCAGTTAGGGTTTTAATGCAGGCATCATAATAGAATATACAATCGCTACAAAAATGTATTATCCCAGTGTAATATCCCATTTTAAAATGTATAGATAAGTGAGATTTCAATGGTATTGACCACTGAACTAGGAAATGTCTCGTTTCAATTCCAAAAATCTCAACTCCCAACATTAAAGCCTGATTTTTTTTAAGTGAATCAGACATACCCCATTTATTAGATTTCAGAAAAAAAAACCCATATGACAATGAAACCATTGAATAAGAGCTTTATTTGAAATATTACAACATATAAAAAACTACATAGAATTTATGCCACTGTCTCGGAGTGGATAATTGCAAATACACGGTTAAAACCACATTTAGAAATTGATAAATCACATAATGGCACTGCACAGACGGTCCATAGAAATGCCACTGAAGCGGCCGGGCTCCAGACTAGCTTATGAATAAATGGAATGAGTTTAATGGGCTGATGCATCACACACACACTCCCAAACACAATGCAAATGGCCTGCTGTTTTATGAGATGGCTTTAGTTTCAAACCTCCATCTTCTCCTTTTTTACAGGCTCTGAGAGAGAAAATGTTGAACAAGAGATTAAAATTTGTTATTGTGAGAAGAACTTGAACAAGAAAAATAAAACAAACAAACACCTGCAGCGTTCTCCTTTATTCTCTCCTGCACACATCTCTTGATCTCCAGGCCAATGGCTTTGGAGAGGGGTGGAGGCACAGCATTACCAACCTGAGAAATACAAGGACAGATAAGTGTTACTTTTAATTTACAGTTCACAAGATGAGAGGTGAAAGGGTTTAGCTGAAGCATCATACCTGTCTGTGTTTGTCTAGGATGTTGCCGAAGAAGCGGTAGGTGTCTGGGAAGCCCTGGGAGCGTGCACATTCCCTGACACTCACCACACGGTGCTGCTCAGGGTGCAGGACGCGTCCCTGGGGAAATAACAGCTTCATTAACATCAGTAGGGGAGACCGGGGACAGTTGCAACAGGGGATGGTTGCAACATGTCATTTTTCTCCAATCAGAAACAAGCTAGAGTGATGACACTCATACTGAACATGCACAGTTAGACCCTCCCCCCACCAAAAAGACAGTAGACATTCAACAAATGCTGCTGCATTTATTGAACAAAACTTGTTTTGGAGGTATGAAAGTAATTTTTTTCATGAGATGTATTTTTGTCATACTGTCCAGACATTTTGTATGAATTAATCAAAACTTACTTAGTTTGAATTATTGTTTTGTTGACTTAAGTGACATGGTTAGCATGTGTCAAAGTCAGTGTGTCTAGCAGGAATATGATGTTCTGTCATGGCTGATAGGGTCGGGGACGGTTGCAACAAGTTATAAATTGCATGTGTAATAAAGGTTTGTTGCATTGCAAATTGTTCAATTCTTCCTGTCTGACACTGAAATATGGAGAGATTGAATAGCATCTGTAACTCCTGCACACTGAATCTATGTAGGCCTATGTTTTACACATACACAAACTAAACTCAATAACTGTTATTTGATAAATATGACTAAATAAATAGGCTACAATAATATTGAGATACATAATACTATAATATTATAGTAGGCCTAAAACAGTTAATATTTTCAGAATTATATGCTCATTAAGACAAAAAAAAGCTAAAAATTAATTAGATAAATTTAAGGTATTTTTAACATGTTGCAACCGTCCCTGGGTCGGGGTCAGTTGCAACATCTGACTTCTTCCATTCAAATAAATACTGTGAACGATATGTCATATATAATCATCTTTAAATGGTATGGGTAATTAGCAGACAGATGCAAGTTTAATATATAGACTATTTGGAGTAGACCAACCAAATTTGTGAGTAACTGAGAAATGCAAAAAAAGTGTTGCAACTGTCCCCGGTCTCCCCTACTACTGCAACAGGGCACAACATAGTTTTTAACAGGGAAAGTCGGCTGCTGTAAACTGAAGTTTATAGCCGTTCAATTCAATCATGGTGAGACCACAAAACAGTAATATTGTGAAATATTTCCAATAGTGGTTTTCTATTTTCAAATGTAACTTATTTTTGTGATGGCAAAGCTGAATCTTCTGCATCATTACTCCAATCTTCAGTGTCACATGATCCTTCAGAAATCATTCTAATATGATTTGATAAGAAATATTAATGTTGAAAATGGTGTGCTTTTTTTGAGACTCTTTAAATAGAAAACGACACTTTTTAAATTAGAGTTCTCTCCAACATTAATGTCACATGATCAATTTCATGCATCCTTGCTGATGGAAAAGTATAAACAAAAAAAAAACTCCACTGTTCAAAAGTGTAGGGTCAGAAAGATATGTTCATGAAAAAAAAAAAAGGTCTCTTTATGCTTCATGTCACGACAGGTTAGCAAATGGCCTATGAAGGCAATACCTGCTTTCCCATAGGCTCAGGATTGGTCACCGTAGTGCTGAAGAACCCGTCCCATTCCAGACGGCCGTACAGACCAGCCCAGTGATTGTGCCGGTTACCCGTGTGAGGCAGACACCAGGGAATCAATGTGTTGAACTGCCTGTCTGCAGGGTCACATGGTTTTCCTAGTGCAATGAGACAGTAACTGGCAAGTCAGGATTTTGATTAATTGAAAGAAACAAACAAAAAAAGCTCCAACTGATTGAATTACAGACCCTCAGCACAGGAACACACTCCTCTTAAAGCACCGGTGCCACTGCGGCCATTCTTTTTGTCGGAGTGGCTGTAGCGAAGCTTTTTTGTGGTGGTGCCGTCCCGCAGCCGCACCTCAATATTAGGCAGATCCCTCCAGTCAGAACCAGGAGCCAAAGGAATGTGGCGCATGCGGGCCGCGACCAGGGCGCTCATGTCCTACATCACAAAAATCCAATTCTTAACCTGCTCAGCTTGTGGTCTGAACTATGGTGCCTTCTGTCTTGCAAAACCTAATTTAGCAACATATAAGACTTGAGTAAGCTCTGTTATCTAACCCTTAACTTCCTGTATGTCTAAGAGGAAAATGTCTCAACAGCTGCAGTTTTGGTCCAAGTTACTTGTTACTTATTTTTGCTTTTCACTCATGCAATACATTTAATTCAAAGCCACTGTTAAGCAGTGTCATTTAACTATTTTCCGAGTGTCAAAAGGCACCAAGTCACTGCTGACAGCACTGGAGAGGGACTGACCTTGCAGATGTGGTCCCGGAGGATGGGCTGGTACTGAGAGCCACGAATGTGTCTCTGGAACCAGGACTGCGGCTCACCATTGTAGGAGATCTCCAGAGCTGCGGCTCCGTTACGGATCTCAGGGAGGTCAGACATGGTGTCCCGCACTGTGATGGTGCGATAAACACCCCCATTTCCACTGGAGAAGAAATAAGTGTAAGATTAGTATAGAAAACCGCAGAATTTACTAAAGTGACTCCAGCATTACTGTTCACAAATGCGTACCGAGTCACATTGCTGACGTATTTCTTTTCGTCAACCGCCACACTAAGAGAACACGCTCGTGGGGCAAACACATGCAGGGGTTCAGGGTAACGGGGCAGCTTTTCACCCGGGGCTGCAGCCAGGATGATCGCCCTGCGTCGGGTCTGGGCCACCCCATACTGTCCAGCCTGCAGAAGATAAGAGATTAATGAATGTGCATGAATGATGAAAGAAAGTAACCCTTTGCTTAGGCATTTTAGTCTTAAAAAAAAAAAAAAAAAAAAAAAAAAAAAAAAAGGATATCTACAGACAGATGAGGGGGCAAAGGGGGATAAAAATGGGCTAGCATGTTGACATCAAATTAGCACTTTTATAACAGATTAACATTTACTTTTTAATACAACAACTTGCCTGTAGCACACCAAAGGTGCACTGGTATCCCATGCGAACCAGACAGCGCAGCGTGAGTTTCAGGACCATGGAGCGCTTGAACGACACAAAGTTCCTCACATTCTCCAGCAGGAAGAACTTTGGTCTGTAATAGTCACAGTAACTGAAAGGAAAGAATGATGCACACAGATGGTGAATATATCCAGCATTTCCAAATATGCAAAGCCTCATTTTACATAAAGACTCATTGTGCTGACCTCAGATAAGAGACAACCAGAGAGTTCTTGAACTTTGAGTATGTGCGTGAGTTGAAGCGGTTCATTCCACTGAACCCTTGGCAGGGCGGCCCACCACAGAGCATCTCCACGTCACCCTTCTGAGGCAGCTTCTGTCCAAGAGAGTTGGTCTTCTCTCCAGACATCACCAGCTTCAAAAGGACATTACAGTCCTCTGTGAAAACTGTGGTGCCAGGATTGTTCAACCTGAAGGCCTGAGCGGCAGGATCCCACATCTCTATGGCCCAATTAGTCTCTGAGATTCCTGGTGTTTGGGAAAAGAAATGCATAAGCAGGGCATGACATTCTATCAGCATTTATATCTGCATGTGCGCCATATACCCCAAGGGCATTTTCTTTTTACCTTTATAAAGTGCTCCCCCCCCCCCCACACTTAATCTTATTAAATATATGCTTTAGCTTTCATTTCAAATTTGATCAATAAATTCAACTGGAATAAGACACTATTAGGGCTGTTACCAATCAAATTAAATAATTTACACTTAGAATATTATAAATGGATATTGTTATTAAATGTTTTTTAAAAAGATACTTAACATGAAACTAAACCACCAGTAGGTGGCAGCAATTGACCATCTTAATCAGACAGTGATTCATTCAACACAACAGGCAGGTTTATTCAAGTATGAGGCAGTTGTTATGAATGGGTCATTAAATCTTTCAATGATTCAGGTTTAAAAAAAAAAAAAAAAAAAACGTGTAGAGTGAAAACATGGCTGAGTGTTGCTGAGACGTGCTGCCGTGATTTGTTTGGAACTAATTTTGCTGCTGAACAAGAACCAAGTCAATATTAACTACTATATTAATAAAATACGTGTTTATTGAACAGATGTATGCAAGTCACATTTTCAATCATGATGGCATTCAGAAAAACAGCACTCATGGTTGTGTGATGTTGCTTTACTTTATCATACGTTATAAATACAAAAAGTCACGATCCTCAACAGTGCAACCTTATACATTACCGGTATATATTATCCACTATCAATCTCCACTTAATGTAATAAAATCAGAATCACTCGCCTTCTCGTGTTTCTTATTTTTATTAATCAGGCAACTTGTCTGGCCAGGCAACTAAAGCTTTTACTTGCCCCTTGTAAAACAAAAACCTGTCCCTGATAAGCATTAATGTCAAGCCCTGAATATAAGATACATATAATACAACAGGTCTATAAAGAGGTTTTGAATAGAAGCCCAACCTGCTTGATGGAAACCCTCAGACAGACCACCACAGCCAGAGAACACATCCAGTGTGCGCAGTTTGGGGACTGTCGGCTCTTGTGGCTCCTGATCCGGTGATTCCTGTGAGGCTGATTTACCTTTCCCTTTCCCTGCAAACAATCACAATGCAAAAATTATTTGGCTGTAATTTTTCTCCAGGCAGTTGTGATTTATGTTTTATGGAGGATTTAACAATTGCATCAATGATGGAATTTTTTCCAGTTATCCTGTTTCATTGGCTAGAAACTGGCCAAGGATTCCATGAATTTTCATCCCAAATTTAAGGCCCGTTCTCACGAAGAATGACTGTAATAAACCATATTCGTGTCCACACCAACACACGATAACGTTGTTTATAAGCACGTGCTGCAGTCATGTCCTGTCACTTAATGCTCAAACTCTACAGCAGGATGGATTGAGACTGGATGTCTGTTCTAATCAAGAGAAAAAACCTTTCATGGCTTGAATTTCGGCGCAGGATTGCAGGAATTGCGCAAAATTTTACTCCTTCCCACAGGTTATGCTCTTATAAGGAGAAAAATTCCCACAAACATTAGCTTGTTGGCTGAATGAGCAAATTAATTCACACAGATTACCAGATAAAATCAGTAGTTATATAATTATATGCAAGACAATTTCACAAACAGCGTGAGAGATGCGGTAGCGCTGAATCACCCCTTCAAAATGCACACATGGCTTCACAAGCAAGCCGAAATACAAGACTTTCACTCGTGGTTTGGGACAGAATTGTCACTTGCCCAATGGGCCTATTATTGCACCGTTACTAAGTGCACGACTTGCCCATTTAAACATTCAATAGTACCTGCATGCTCTGAGAGATACCCGGAGCTCACACACAAAGCTGTCTCTCAAACAGATGACCAGTACCAAACAGAGCTTTTTAGCAGCTTGTGCTTCAAGAAGAATCAATCTGCATTTAATATATTCAATTTCTGTAGTATCCTGTACCTGAATACGGTTAGACCAACCTGAAAACCATAAACCAATCTCATTTGTATTTTATTGCATGTATTTGTGCTTCTGCTTGTAATTTGTTTGTGCTTTTTATTTTGTGAATTCAATTCAAGTTTGAAATCAAGCTTCCTTGTGCTGTGTAAACAAAGCAAAATTTAGGTGAGATAAAAATGTAACAGACAAAATATAATAGTTTTAGTTATCCTTGGTGTGAATGGGAATTTACACTTACCTTTCCCCTTTCCTTTCCCTTTGCCCTTATTCACGGCTGATCGGGCATGATTGGGAGGATCCTCAAAGCTCTTAGTCCTGGCATTATAAGCCTAAAGAAAACAAAAACCTTCAAACAACAGAAAAACCAAGTGGCTAACCATTTAACTCAAATCTGCTTTATTGAAAAATCAGTGCAGCAGAAAAAAAGGTTGCAAACTCACTCATGACTCCACCACAACACAACTAATTTGCTCTTTAAAGATTCTTACCTCTAGGAAATAAAAGCGATCAGGTCCTCTACTTGAATAGTCCTGCACACTTTCCACAAGATCCTCTGCATACTCCACACGACAGCGGCCCAGCACATCCGCCATGTTCACGGTCACCTCTTCATCACTCCAGTAGAGCTGGTTTATGTCAGAGTGGTAGGCACCCTTTGGTCCTTTATGAGTGTTTTCAGGCCTGAAAGCAACAGTCATGTCAGGGGAAGGAAAAAAATTAAAATCAGTTCAGTTTAATGTAGAACCTTAATGGACACTGGAAAGAAATCCATTTCCTGAAGTACAACATTTAAAAGCATATCCAGTGGTTAACATGCAAGAGGATGAAAATGTGTCACCTGTAGAATTTATAGAGGCGCAGTTTGATCTCGCTTGTGTCCGGCTTTCCATTGCTGCGCTTGCTGCAAAAGATTTCTTTGATGCGGCCAACGCGAAAGGGCTCTGGAGCATCCAGGTTTGAGCCCTTTATGTAATCTGAGGACTTCCTATAGTATTCTGGGTAAAGATCCTCATCAACATCCTCCTTTCTATGAGAACGCTTCACTGGGCTAGCAACCTTTACCCTAAGAGAGAAAAGACACATTTAATAAAACTCGTTTCAACCTTAAAACATCTTAAGGCTTAAAAAAACCTACACAAAATTAAAAGCCTCGGGGGGTAGATAGACGCTGTCTCCTACTCGGTACTGCTCTCCCTTCAGGCTAGCCAACCCATAGAAGGCTTTAGAGTCACTCTCCTCATCCTCCAGGGGCTCATAGGCATGAGGCGCATCCTGAGCCATTCGTTCCTTAATCCTGGTGCAGCTGGCACAGAACCTGCGATAAAACATGCATTAAAGTGCATGCAAAGAAAAACAAACCACAGGAAAGAAGAGGGGCTCAAAAGCAGTACGTACTTATACTTGCAGTCCTCTGATGGTGTGACACTGGGAGGAGTCTCAAAGCGAGCACATTCCCCTTCATACCAGAGCTGATAAAAGAAGCTTTTGCCATCATCCTCGATGACTTTGATTTCATCATCCATGCCACCCTAAAAGCATGCAAATATTAAAACTTCTGCCCAGTTCGTTACCAAACAAATGTAGCTCAGACGTCAGCATCTGTACCTCCATGAACCAGTTTTCAGATGGAGCCTTGTAGAGGACGTTGACCTTGCCATGGACAAAACTCAGCTGCATGTCTTCACACTCATCCACAAGAAACAGCTCAAGAGGGTCTGATGACTCTCCAAGCACAGTATCGGTGCCACGGCAGAACCAGTGGGCATGAAACATCTTTTCACCATCCTCCCACAATGCTGTAATCCTACAAACAAAAGGAAACCAAAGGCTTATCGATTTGAGGCAATAAAAATTGCCATTAAAGGCATGTTTGGTTTCACCTCCTTGCAAAAACGCAAATTTGCTTCGATAAATTTTACCTTGCCAAGTAGAGGGGGTGTGAAGGGTCATCCGGGCTGACGGACACACAATCTCCAACCTCAACCACCTCATTCTCAACACGCACTTTCATGTAGTATTCCTTCTTTCCCTCAGTCTGAAAAGGACAAGATCAATACTTAAAGTCCTAGAAGTGGACATCCAGGTTCTCAATGCAAGTGAAATCACATACCTTGATGGGCTCTCCCACCCAGCTGATCTTATTCTTGGTCTGTTTCTTTTTCTTGGCCTGAGACATCTTCTTTCTCTCTTTAACCGGTAACACATCCTCCTCTTCCATATTCTCATCATCCTCCGCTTCTTTCACTGCCAGGTTGGGACATCTGGAAAAGAGAAGACACCCATTTAGATTTAAACCTGGCAATCAAAACCAAGGCCACAGAGTTGGATAAACTGGCAGGAAATAGAGCTTCCTAAAAAGTTTTCTATTCACACTCAATACGACATGCTAATAAAGAGCAGACTCTTGCTTTAGTCATAGTCAGCACTGAACAGAGATCTGCCTCATTGTGTCTGTTGTTCCAATGAACAAACAGATTTTCACATCTAGAAAGATTAGCAAAGACAGGAGGAGAGACCAAGGCAAGATCATAAGCAGTAGTCATGTTAAAGACAGAACTCAAAACTAGCTCAGACATTTCACATCACTTGGAAACAATATTACATTTCTGCCAAGCAGAATTACAGAAGAATGAAGACTGCCCAGCAAAAGCATACCTCCTCTTCTGACAGGCCTGTTTACTTCTGCCACTGCCGCCAAACTTGATCATATCCTTACAGGCTGAACACTTGCCACAATCTGGTGCTTGACACACCTGAAAGATAAAAAACAGAATTATAACAGTCTTGTCACATGGACATTTGCAGGCTTAATTTGGTTGCAAAAAAGGCAATTTCTGGAGAACCTACTTCACAGACACCACACCGGTGTCTCTTCACTCCCCCATCCTTATTGTTCTGGTCAATCTGATCGGAGAAAAAGGTGTCAAAGATTAGGTAGACCAGTTTAGTGGTGGTGGCTTTAGTCGGGCCCTTGTTGTCCTTCTCAATCTTGGTGGGATGACGAATGGCTTGTCTTCTGGCTGCTCTCCTGAGGGGAGAAAAAAAATGCAATAAGAAACAAATACACAACATTCAATTTCTTTTACAAAAGCCACTAACAGCCAAGCAAAAATAGAGCCATGCATGTAATATGTATGGAGGTCACAATACACTGAATGGATTGACAGTTTGTCAAGTCTGGGTGATGGTCTATTCAAAGTCTATTTTAAAGATCATTTGTGGAGATCAGCTTTTTTTTTTACAGAAAAGGGACATTCAGTTCCTTCATAGGCATAGTTTCTCCAAATGTGAAACTTGTAAACTCAAACAATGGGAGCGTAAATTAACATCTGTTATGCAGAGCCATGCTAGTTGGGGTGGAAAGAGCTATGGAAAATACTCTTGTTCTCGTCACCCACCCCTTTCCACTAGTGAAGTAGGTTGCCACCAACACAGACTATTGAAGCTGAGCGTTTGGGAAAATGGATAAAAACCAAGCCACACACTCCGCAGAAACATCAGGTTTTACATACCAGTACAGCTGCCTGCTGCGTTAGGGAAGGTTAGAGGCTCATTAGAAAGAGGAGATCATGGAACAAGCACGAGTGAACCCAACAAAACACTGAATGTTCAGAGCCTACCATAGCTTCAAAGTTCACCCAAAATTTAAAACGTCAAGTTAAAGCATTTAGTCACTGAAAGCAAACACAAATATCATTAAAATGACTCCATTGAGAGCAAAGGGTCAGACACTAGGAGTACATCATAATTTGAGCATCTAAAAGACAATTACAATCTCTGCCTGCCAATTAAGAAACCTTTGCACCCCCTAGCACCTATTAGAGTAACTTAAACATGATTCAATACTTAGACAAATTTGCTAAAATATTGCGCAAGTATATATGGAGACAATACAATAGGCAGGCCCTTTGCAACTTTGAGAATGATGGGCATTTCAATTCTTAACATGCAGATATCCACAACCTCTTTCAGGATGGAATATCAGCTCGTTATCTAAGGCTACATTTACACGGAAACGATCTGAAGAGAAAACGCAAAAGTGATCAATTTTATTCTGCGTTTAGACGAGCGTTATCAGGGGAAATCTGTGTGCATACGGTGACGCAAAAGTGTGTGAAATTCAATGTAGTATGCACTCCAGGCGGCTAGGTGGCAATGTGAATCACTGATCGGTGCCTTCACTGTCCAGCAAACTTTTGCGTGTTTACCATTTAGAAGGAAATGCGACGGTGGAGCGTTTTTAAGATTTCCACTCTGGAGGGTGGTTTCACTTTTTTGCGTTTTTAAGCCCCGAAAACGCCGTCTAAACGAAAGGCACATCTGATAAAATATTTTTACGTTTTCACCCGCAAGCGTTCTCGTGTAAACAGGGCCTAAGAGCATCGAGTTTCAGGCTAATTTAATAGGTTTAAATAGTGTGCAAACCTTGCCACACTGCTCTCTGGGTATAAGCATTTGGCTATTATATTAGTCAAACATGACTCGGTGATCACACTGAAACATCCAAAAGACCTTCACTCTATAAACTCACCTCTTTCCCAAAGTAACACCAGCCAGCTTGATCAAGTCTCGCATACAGGGAGTGACGATGATGGGCTGCTCGTCTGAGTCTCCAGCCTCATCATAGCTCTCCACCTGCTCCACCACAAACTGGGCATGACGCAGCAGTGTGTCCTCAGTAAAACGGTTGAAGTTGAGCCCAGCAGGCGGAACAGTAGTCTAAAAGACATGGATGAGCACATCAGCACTGCTTCTGGGGGACAAGAAGACTTACTGTGCTTCAACATTTCAATCAGCTTACCTCAATTTTGTTAAGCAGGTCCTCATATGTGGCGTCCTGGTTCTTCTGGAGAAATTCAACCACAATCTTGCTCATGTAGATCTTCTCCTGCATCAGAGCAAAAATGAGCGAGTACTCCTCACTGGGGTCCATTAGAATGTAGTCAGCAAAGGCTGTGGAGGGGGAAAAAATTCAAAGAAATAAATACACTGTTGGATCTAAATGTGCATGGTGAAATTTAGTTTAGGTGAAAGTTACTTTAGGAAACATTTACCTGTTGTGAAGCCAATTAAAGCTTTCTCTCCACCATCAAAACCAGTGATCCACCAAGCATTGACGGGACCAAGCTTCTTGGCAGGAACCCCGCCTGAAGAGAACAATCGGATTACATTTAATCTACACTGATCAATTTTATTTTGCTAATTTTAGGATTTAAATGTCTTTATTGTAAAGAATAGGGCTGCCCACAACTACACTTTCTAGATTAGTCATTCATTGAAGTCACTAAATCACACATTTATATTACTTGCATATTAAAGACTATGGTTCAGTATTCCCCCAGTATGTGTAATATCTAGCCTATTCCACACTCAAAGCAGCAAGTAAACATCGTTTTTCAGTCGAACGCACAGCCTTGCAAAGTATGCTTCTTTTGACTCATACGCGTTCGACGCATGCAGTTGAGAAATCTTTCGCCAAGATACAATCCATGTAAATCTTGGTATTCGTTCATGCTAAAGTTGTACAAATGAGGGTACTTTTAACCTCTTTGCACAACCTCTCGTCCATGTGGGCCTCCATTGTTGCTGTAGCTTGCACGCGTTCTGGTCTGTTTATGCAGTTTTAAAAAAAAAAAAAAAAAAAAAAAAGCGCATGTGCGACCTCTGGCGTTGCGCATACTCTTCCGATGATGAAATTCACGTTACGTGCAGAACACTGCCCCGTGAGTAAAGTATACGCCGAGTTTGTTTTGTGATTCGCTCCAGTTCACTGAGACCGAGATGGCAGAAAGCACATCCTGTTTGTTTTTTTATTTATCAAAAGCAAACGTTTTCTTATTGAGAGTTTACACAAACTTAACAGTTTTGAATGATGTATGACCATTATCTGTATGACCAAAGACGACAGTATTTTAAATTGTTTCTGCTGTTGTCAGAAGAAAAAAAAGAAAAAAAAAAGAAAAAAAGCTAGTGATCGTGCCGGCGCCTCCATGTCATGTAAGAGTGCTAATACTTCAGCTTCCACATGAACACTTGGATAAGTGCCTAATAATAGCGCACATTTAACTTGGTTAACGTTTGAGTGAACGGCCAAGTTACTTGCGTTTCAAAGAAGCTATTTGAGGTCGATGGATTGGTGAATGTTTGGATTTCCTGACCGAAACCAAATACCACAAGGACCCGCCATTAATAATCTGTCCCTCACGGTTTGCTTGATTCCGACACGAGTTTTATCTGAGAGTAACTGACTAAAATCTTGTGTCGACTAAGCCTTTTCTCATTGACAAACAATTAGTCGACTATTGGGGGGCAGCACTAGTAAAACTTCGAACATACCATCCATGCATGGGTTGTCATCATAGATTGGCTTAACAGCACAGCTGAAGTACAGTTCCACATTTTTCTCAATGAGGCCAGAGTCAAATGGACACAGGTGCCCATGCTTGTCATACACACTGTGAATGAGGATTACCACATCAGTCAACTCATTGGGGAAATAAATACGAATAACGTTCAGTTTGATGCATCCGTCTTTATCACCTGAAGTTAGTAATCTTGTGCTGAGGCAGATCTTCATAGCTTTCAAAACCATCCTCATTTGCATCAAAGAGGGAAAGACGCTCATCGGTCAACATCTCTGGTTCATCCAACTACAATATACACCATTTTAAGTGTTGCAGACATTAAAATATCAACTTTAAATTTTAGATATAGATGTGAAACATTACTTATTTTTTTAACATGCAATTAAAAGTGATCCAGCAGTTGTAATGGCATCTAAACCGCTTTAAGTATATAAAAAAAAAGCTCACAGCATTATCAGGATCTCCCTGGAAGAACTTGAGGTCTGAATCATCCAAAAACTGCCTGCAGTCGGGACATTTCGGCGGAGGCGTCTAAAATGAAAATTAATGGGATTAATTTGGTGCATTAAATCAAGTAGCAGCACAAATGGGGAACGAAATGAGTCACCTTGGCTGTGGACACAGGCTTGATGCTGCCATTAGTGGCGTTCTCAGTGTCATGCCTGAGAGAGGGGATAAGAATTAAACTCATGTGCATTACCTATGGAGAACAACAGTTTTATTAAATTTGCATCAACAGGGAACTCACTTCTCAGCTTCCGTTTTAAGGCGTTTCTCTTCATGGACCTTGACGAAGGGAAAAGCTGCTGTTAAAATATTACTTTCATGGACTTAATAAAATTACATTAACTTGCAAAACAATTTTACCTCCTCCGTAACATCTTCCTCAGTCTTAACTTCTGCGTCGCCATTTGCTGCTTCTCCATTCAACTCATCAGACTTGCGTTTTGGGCTATTGGAGGAGGGTACAACACCTTTCATTTATAAATGGAAGTGACTAAACTCTTTCAACTAGCAATTTTATTAATTTCAACTAGCACAACACATTTCACAAGCCACAAATTAAATCAGGCTCTCACAAAAGGACACCAATCGGACATTACATTTTCAACTTACACTCTAGAGAACATTGACAGGATAGTTGGCTGTTTCCCAGAGTTGCGTGTAACCCTGCTACTGCCTGGAGATTCTGTGTGGAGGGGAAAGAGTGTCATTAATAAAAACACTAAACATTCAACATCCAGCACACAATGTAGAGCCATGCAACTCACTCTTGGTCTCAGAGTCTGCCTTACTGCGACGGCCACCCCTTCCCTTTGGGGCGCTGGGAGACTTTATGGCATCTCCGTCCTCCCGAGTATCCATGGCTCCTTCCTGCTCGCCATCCTCCTTGTGAGATCCGTTTTCAGAGAAGCCGTTTGAATGTCCATTCTGCTCCACTCCATCATCCACCCTGACAACTCCCAAAGCTTTCTTCAGTATGGCCTTCACCTCCGATGTGTAAACCTCCTAAACAGAAAGACACGAGTTCGAGCTCAAGTGCTCATAACTACTCTAGATGAGAGAATTGAAAGGGCAGAGCAAACTCACAGTGGAAAGCTCGGAGCTCTTTAACTTGTCCTCAAGGATTTTGAGCTGGTCCTGAGTATCAGCAAACAGGAACTCCTGCAGTAACCTGAGCTTTTCCTTTACACACTCCTGGACAATGAAGAAAGAAAGAGTACAGTCAGGCTACATACATGTTCAGTGGAATTTGCTGACTCTCTTTAACTTTTAAGTAGGACTGGGATTGAAAAAAAAAAAAAAAGATTCCTCAATTTAAAGGGTTAGTTCACCCAAAAATTAAAATTCTGTCAGTAATTACTCACCCTCATCTTGTTCCAACCCCGTAAGACTTTCGTTCATCTCCGGAACACAAATTAAGATATTTTTTATTAAATCTGAGAGCTGGATCACTCCTCCACAGGCTTATGGACACCTTAACTTGCTGGCCCAGAAAATGTATTAAAGACATCGTTAATATAGTCCAAGTGACTCCAGTAGCTCAATCTTAAGTTTATAAAGCGACGAGAATACTCATTTCATTTCCACTTTTCATTTCCTTCTCTCTGGACCTCGAGTCTTTCCACGTAGTGTATAAGCGTCGCGCGTCTGTGTTTCACGTCACCACGTATCACCCATGACCAGCGTCGCCCAATAGTGAGCCTACGTGGTGACGTGCAACACAGACGCGCTACGCTTAAACACTACGTGAAAAGACTCGAGGTCCAGAGAGAAGGAAATGAAAAGTGGAATAAAGTCGTTATTTTTGTTTGTCAGCAAGTTAGTGTCCATAAGCCTGCAGGAGGAGTGATCCAGCTCTCAGATTTCATCAAAAATCTCTTAATTTGTGTTCCGAAGATGAACGAAAGTCTTACGGGGTTGGAACAACATGAGGGTGAGTAATTACTGACAGAATTTTCATTTTTGGGTGAACTAACCCTATAACAAATCTCATTTTGATGAACCTATATAAAATTCCCAATAAATCACAAGAAGCTTTGTTACTTTTGAAATAAAACTCTGAATTTCATAAAAAAAAAAATAAAAAAAAAAGTGTCATCACCTCAGTTTAAGCGGCACATGATCTGATAATCTCTTCCTCTAAACTGCTAGTTATAGCACGAAAGAAAAGTCAAGTAACATTACACTTGCCTCTATAGCCGGCTAGAAAAATAAACCATAGAGAAGCATTTTGCCAAATATGCTCTCAATTTCTGAAATTTAGTTACATCTGATGTAACTCCTTTAGATACTGCACAGACTATAGGACAATTCTATATACATCTATAATGGATTTAACAGTATTAAAATGTATATTTTAACGTAACCTTCCTTTAAATATTTTGGTCAGCTCAAAAATAATTTATGCAGTTATAATTAATATTTATTTGAAATAATTAAAAAAGAAGTTTCATGCCTATCCTTGTATTGTTCAACTGGTTGAGACTGATATGGGACTTAGAAAGTAATGAGTACCACTACTTTATTAAGAGCGTAATCAGTGCAGTAATCTATTTACAGTGTTGAAGAGTGGGCTCCACACATAGTTTACAGCATTAGTTCAAAGAGAATTTTTTTTTTTTTTTTTGTATACCCCCATGTAATAAGCAGGAATAACCTAACCATTTTATTTGAATACACTTCCGAAGGATGCAATGAAAACCCCTCACCTCATCTGACAAACTGTCATCCCCACCTTCATCCAGCACCTGAAGCCTGGGAACATGAAGGTAAACAACATCTCATTAGCATTGCCCACAGATCTCTCCCCCCACTGTGAGTGATCAAAATGACAAGAAAAACATTTACCACAAAAAAATCAGATGTTAATTGTTAATATTTAGTCTTAACCCTGCGGTAACATCAGCAGCTGATATGTTCTTCTCAACAAACGCTAGCATGTGATCGCACAAGTAAACAATCACGCGCGCATGCAGAGACGGCGTGCATTTATTCGCTTACTAACACCACTTCAGAAGATCTTCCTTGAGTAAACTACACGAAATGCAGCCGAATTCAGTAGGGATGGGTCTAAAGACGTCTGCAGTGATTGAGTAGAGGGAGACAGGAGGCGGGCAGGGCTTCACTCTGACGGACACATGTTTATTTGGCGCCAAATGCAGTCAGACTGACACCTGCAAGTCAAATCGCATCTAAACAACCAGCCGCCGCCTGTTTTACCAACTAAACGCGAGCTAATGGCATTTAAAACATTTATAGCATTTGTAACACGGCTAAATGCTAACTAGAGTAAAAAAAACAAAACCGTCACGTTTTTAAATCTTCAAACAGCACTTAATACAACGGCCGTTATGTGACGTGATCGATGTGTAACGAGTCGCGAGCAAAGCCCGCGAACTAGCAAGCTATCAAACCCAGTAGTTGCTTTAAACAAACAGAGCACCGTACCGTTCCTTGACATCCTCTGGCAGAGACAGTGAGGTCCTGGTAGGCATTTCAAGTTCGAGTTTGATCAAAGAAAATACTATTTAAAAACACGATTTAAAACAACAACGACAGATAAAAGCGGTTATTAAAATCTGACAGTGCCAACAGCAGCGCGCGCTAAACGGGCTCAACGGGCTTTATGAATTGACGCTAGCAGCTGGGAAATACGCGCGGGCCGCTTTTTCGCGCGGAAACGCGAGTTGGACGCTACCACTCTTATTCAAAGCACGGGGGTCAACAGTGTCACATAAGTTGTGCGTTTCTATTTTGGTTTTAAATGATTCAGGCACGTTCTTGTGAGTGTATGAAAAGTAAAGTATTATTATGAAATGTATACTTTAAGAGTGAAGGAATATCAAACCGTACGTTGTTTTCAAGGATTATTTTTATATGCATCCCTTGTACGGCTTCCGAATATTCAACCGATACAGGATGTACCACGTTTTGCCTCGCTCAGGGGTGCAACAAATTCGCTGCAAAGAACCGATGTACACTCTTCCGATGTAAATATTTAACTGCCAATGACCGAATAGAAATCTGAAACCGAGCCGACCGATCCGATTGATCTATTTCAGTCAAGTTTATTTGTAGCATTCATTTATCACAATGTTCAAATATTTAATAAAGAAAACAAAGGATCTTCAAGCAAACAGATAAACGTATAAATAAACATGAATAAATGCAGACAGAGTCCTGTGAAATAAAAGCACCCTAAAATCAACATGAAACTAATGTTAAAGAAATTCAACAGCAGCAGCATTTCCTGCAGGTTGCATTTTCAGTTTTCAGATTTGTTATTGTAATATATTCATGTTTATATTGAACTATTCAAAAGAAAAGATAATCACACAGATGCACTGATTTTCACGAATTCATATTTTTTATGGTCATAACATATATGTAATAATAAAGAAATAAAAATTGAAAAGTTAGTTTTTTTAAAAGTTGTATTTTTTTTTTTTTTAGATTATTTTATTTTACATTAGTCTGAGTAGTAACTTATACTGTCTATGGTAGTAACCTACTCCTGTCACCACACTGCCAACCACAACAATCTGACATCATTCATAGTTTGATCAGCCCACATAATCATGCAATCTTCGTTTATCCTACAGATGGCACAATAGGCCAGTACAATGACATAATGAGTTAGACTCGTTTCTTTGTCTGACCACAAGGTGGCACTTTTGTACAGCGGTTGTATCTGGATGCATGTCTTGTCAGAATAAACGTGTTTCACATATGCGGCGTGGAGTGGGAGTAGAGAATGAACATAAATCACACAGAATTTACTGAGAACAACTCTATATGTTTGCAGCTGTTTAACCATGACTGGCGTCACTTCCGGCTAACTCTTGGCCATATTCCCAGCTGTGTTGTCTCCCAGGGTGGGTTGCTGTTCCCACTCAGGAATTCTGGATGTTTGACAACAACCAGGCCAGACTATCTTTAAGCCCACTAAGTCAGGGTTCACAATCTATTTTTTTTTTTTTTTTTTTTTTTTTTTTTTAGCTAAGAGTAGCCCCAGCTTATGGTCATGCCGTCCCAGCAACCCCTTACCCATAATGCCATTCCCATTGATCTCGTCATACTCCCTTTTTCCTACAAAACCCTTCGGCTAAACATCTGCACTCCCACAAAACCTTGGAACTGGCACTTATTGGACTGTCAGAAATCAAGGCCAGCAGTTGGGCAATGTTGTTAGCAAATAGATTCATGTCATAGCGAGTCTGCCCTTAACCATGTTCGTGCATGCTAACATTTAGTTTCCTTTTTTTATTGTCTCTTTAGATTTCTGTATGTGGGATAAGCTCTAAGACAGAAATTCAAAGCAAATTGCGTAGTGGCATTAATCATTTCTGTCACGCACACAACAACCAACTCAGAAGTTACACTTAAAGGGACAGTTCACCCAAAAATGAAACTTCTGTCATCATTTACTCACCCTCACGTTGTTCCAAAACTGTATAAGTTTCTTTCTTCTGTTGAAAAAAAAAATGTATTTTAAAGTAGTTTGGTAACCAGACAGTTGACATAGCCATTGATTTCCATAGTATTTTTTTTCCTACTATGAAAGTCAATCGATATCATCAACCGTCTGGTTACCAACCTACTTTTTTGTGTGAACTATCCCTTTAAAGCATATGCTAAATGCATAAATGCAATCATGACGCAGTCAATCAATCTAGATATCAATCAATAAGCAATAATAATTTTCAAGAACACCCTTAAAAAATATTAATTAGAGAATGACAATCAAGCAATGACTTTTTACATTTTTTTTATTTAAAAAAGGAATGAACTAATGTGTATGTACCTACATTAGTGTTTGGGATTGTACCGATTTAGCACAGGTAGCTTGCTACTAAACACAAGGCTATTGCACACAAGACATTCTACACGTATACACATTACATACATTCTGTACATAGATACATACATACATACATACATACATTAATATATTTATCATAAAAAAACTAGCATTGTTCCACAGGGTAGGCAATGTTTTACATTGAACGGAGTGATAGTGATGCTCACACAGGCTTAAACTCTTCATGCATTAAAAAAAGAAAGAAAAACCCAAAATACATTAGACCGGCATTGGAAGAGCTGCCAAAGTGCTTTCCTCTGCTGAACTAAACCGATCAACAGAGGAAACTAAAACATGTTGGGATCAAACAGTTAATGGGTATGATTGTATGAGTGAAAGTGTTGGGCTAATGACATTAACGTATGACACCAATAAGTAAACATTAATAATAACAACAGGAGGAAGCATAAGAAAACACCAGACTTCCCGTGGTTGCAGGAAGTTTAAATTTTCTTCTGAAGACTTGTGATCCATTAAAAGACAGGGTGACACCTAACATCCTCCATATTTCAGAATGAATATGCCTTCAAAAGAGAGAAAGTCATACTCAATTTGTCCCGTCAATGGCCTATCAATTTCAATTAACTTTAAATGTTGTTAATACTTCACAGTGTGTGAGTCTTCTTGTTGCTGCAAGCTCAATAATCAACAGGAGAACAATGAAGTTCATTAATACTGTCGATCAGCGAAAATGTTCGCCTGTAACACTTCATTATTCTATTCAGTTCCATAAGTCAAGAGGGCACAAAACGAAGCACACGCTGCCGCAGCGACGCAACAACATCGTCATGCCAACAGATCTAGAATTTAAACCGGCTGCTGTGAGAAACTCATTTCAGGATTTCAGTAATCATTTACCGAGTGTGCTTTCCTCTTAAGAAAAATTAGGAATGTAAAAAAACACACAAAAAAACAGAAAGGGACAGTGAGTTTAGATGGACAAATAGGAGTAACATTGACAATTGTACATAGGTTTGCCATACATATTATTTTTTACACAGGTTAGACTTTCATGCAATACAATGAAGCGGAATACTTTTCTTGTCGGTAATCAAAGGGTGTTATGTATATCAAGTAATTCGGTAAATACATAGGGGAAAGGGTTTGCAAGCATGCGTGGTGGTTTGGCTCATGTGGAGTGCATTGTCGATCCTTACATTCCATCTCATATTCCTCTCAGTGCATTGTCAATCCTTACATGTCCTCTCATATCTCTGAACCATGACAGTGGCAGTCGAACTTGTGGATAGGATACATCTTGTATTTGACTTCTGGTAGGTTAGTCAGCATAAGAGAAATAGACAATCCCAAACTGCCTAGAAGTCTACAAAGTGCAATATTTTACATTTTGGTTTTTTCATGTTCTGTCAAAGAGCTAAAATACATATTCCCATTTGAATTTGGCTTTCTTTAATTTGCCTGAAACTGTCAAATATGTGATGGTCTTATTCTGTGATGGTCAGAAACCTTTGCGAGGACAGAAGTAACAAAGGGCACAAGGGAGTCCAGTACCACACCTGTGATATCTGTTCTGAATGCAAGAGTCCAAAGACGTTGATTGTGATTCTCATTTCATCCATGAGGTCTCTGAACGCTTCTGTCTTCTGTGCCTTGCCTCCCAGATGGAGTCTCCCCTCATCTTTAAGCACATGGGAACTGTGGAGCCGAAATCAGACACAGGTAGTGCAGTCCTGCATGATGGGAGTCGACTGATGTTCGTGTTTGTTGGTGCAGTGCTCCATTGAGCTCGAGCTCTTGAGTGGCACCATGCAGCGGTGAGGAGGTCTGCCGCAGTAGAACAGCCCCCAGCAGCACAAAACCCTGAGGAACTCCTTCCTCATGTCCTTACTCCGCAACGTGTAGATCAACGGGTTCAACGCAGAATTCAGCGTGGCAACGCTGAAGAAGATGTCAGCTTTATTGAGGATAGGGCATTGCTGGATCGTACAGGAAGTGTCCAAGAGAAGGATAGTGAAGGCAGGCAGCCAACAAATGATGAAGACGCCCAGCACGATCGTGACGGTCTTCAGGAGAGCGTAAGCTGGAGAATTGGTGGCCTCTAGTTGGCTGGTGCGCACAATAAGGTAGATGCGAACGTAAAGGATCACAATGGACAGCAAGATGATGGTAAATATGGTGACGACAAACAGGACGTAGTATCGGGTGTTGAGAGGCAGGACAGTGGAGCAATCGTCCAGGTTGTTAATACAGTTCCAGCCGAAAATAGGAAGACCTCCCAGAAGGATGGACATCACCCAGCACGCTCCGATCAGAAGGAACATGCGGCAAGTTTTGTTGGAGCCGTAAACCTTGACCTTGGTGATGGCAATGTAGCGCTCTATAGCGATAGCCAGCAGGCTGAAAACTGAGGCGGACAGGGCGATGAAAGCTGTCCCCTCTCGTATGAACCACTGGACAGGCTTCAATTGAAATGTCATAGGGCCTGACAGAAAGATGTTGACGATATAAGCAGAGCCAGCCAGTAAGTCAGAGAACGCCAGGTTTCCGATGAAGAAGAACATGGCCGAGTGGAACTTCTTGTTGCGAAACACGGCAATAAGCACCAGGAGGTTTTCCAAGATGATGATACTGCAGATAATGACAAATAAAATTTTCAGGGTGTCCAGGCTTTGTGTACTATCTTTGCGGTCTTCAAAATCCGCATCGTTCATATGCTTGGCAAATCGATAGTGGACCTGTATGACGGTCTTGTTGAAGTACTGGGAGTATTTGCTCATGGTGACAGCTTGGCAAAGCCTTGCAACCGGACGGCCAGTAGTCATTCAGAGGGCAGGTTGTCTGAGCTTGTCTGGGCCAGCAGGGCCACAGGAAACAAGACGCCCAGCCCCAAGTCACGTCTCAGCGGCCCAGGAAGCTCTTCGTTGTCACCTGGAAACAAATACAAAAAAGAACAATTACTGGCAGGCCAAATGTTAAAAAAACGGACCAAATAATAAAAAAAAAATTCATTTCTGCACCTCATCTGTTTGAGTGGGCAACATTAACAAATTTAGGTGGGATTACTTGTCTGTCCAAACAATGGAAGATGAGGAAGAGTTGTTGTTTTTTTTGCACTTTTGTTGCAGGTAAAAATCTTTCAAACCCATTTTAATGTCAGCTCTAATGATATGCTTCACATAATGCTATGCAAAGTCTTGTCTTACTTAAACCTTAAGGTGAAATCTGGTCAGCCTGTGCACATTAGGTCCTGTTTCCCCCTGGTATAAAGATGTGTTTTCAGTGATCCGTTTCAGAAGTCGTCAGCCTAGCTGCATTACCATTTCCACCTGGTATTATAAAGGTTTCAAATCTCCTGTGATCACTTGTGTTCCGATTTCATCATCAAGATCATCACACTATACATCACTTTTATGGGATCAGTCTGTGCTGCACACACATACAGCTCAATGCCCAAACTCACGTTAAACATCTTACGCGAGTGAGCAGGAAAGGAAGTGAATGAAAAAGATAAGGAGGGGAGCTATGATTTTTGTGTTTGGAACAACACAGTGAAGTTGGAATCACTTGTTTTGGTGTGCTCACACACACATCCCAGAATACATAAAACATTCAAGAACCCATTTGACTGTAGCTACAATTGCTCACTAACAAGCTTCATCCTCGTAGAGTGCACTAGGCTTTATCTAAGGATCAAGCAGTGGTCCTGCACTGATCAGACACATGTTGGAAACCAAAAATAGCTCTCAAGTAGTGTTCTGGAATTTCCCTACTGAGTAAAGGCGCCATGCCAGAACTGTCCTTCAGCTACAATCTGTTCTTGCCCCATGAACTAAGATAAAAGTGCAGGTGACAGACAGTCTTCTACACCTACACATAACTGCACTGTATGTAGGACTGGATGCTTAGTCTTCATGCTCTCAGACTACGTATTGTAACCTCAAAAGATGTGTAAAACAACGTCACAGAAACCATCAACTTGTCATCTAAATGATCACATTTTACAAGAATCACCAAGATCTCCAACACAAATGACTAGAGTGTCATTCCACAAGGCCACAAAGGCTATAAACTTTCCCCTAATCTAAAACCCCCTTTCAACTGCTGATGACTATATGCATAGGGGAAATGCTGAGATTGACATTCTAGAATTTTTAGTAATTGATGACGGACTGCTGAATGCATAAAAACTAATGCACAGATTTGAGTAACAAGGCTCTATGTCAGAGACAGAGAATGTGAGCAAACAAGTGTGATTACCTGCATCTGCCCTGGCCTCAGACATGCAGTCACATTATTACACATAATTACAGTATTTTAGATTTTAGGCTGGACAGTAACCCCAATCAGCTTTTGGCTAGCTGCTAAAATTGCGTAGTTCTGAAATTTAAATAGTTTGTCAAACAGTTAGCTTGCCCAGTGCCTTTTATAATGTGGCAAGTAACGTGCAACTCTAATGCCATCAAGACTGGAACAACTTTATAGCCAAGAAGTTGTGGAAAATGTAATATCCATGTGTTTTCCCACTTTTCAGAATGGTTCTACACGCCTGCAGATCATTTGTCCAAGCAGTATTGATATTCAACTATAGATAGATTTGAATAAAAAAAAAAAATTCCTGTTTTCTAAATGTATCTTAACGATCTTACTATGAACAATTCTTCTAAACATATGTTTCATGTTTTAATTTTTAATCAAACAATTTTTTAATATCCTAACTCCATCTTCTGGTGAAAACAGATTTCTCACTTAAACCTGGTCCCTTTCTTGCTATTAATTGCAAGCTCGCATTCAGATCTGCCTCCATCCAATCAACAAACTATGGATAGAACCAAGTGCATGACCTACATTGTTTTTGTTTTTTTGATAATCCATTTCACTCTTATGTATGTCACAATACGGGAAATTACTTTTATTTCATTGTGACTTTAAACTGCAGATTTAAATATTACATTTACATTAAAAACATGAGAGAAATTAAGGTGTCAAATCACATGCAAACAGGCCTTTTGTTTCTATTCAGAAGGGCAAACAAGAGATCTCCAGGAGATAAAGTATTTAGCCACAAGGTGTCTTTGAGCTGTGGCCTAGTGGTTAGGCACACATGCTCATTTGAAACCCGGTTTTGTATCATGTCCAGATCTCTAATTTCCTGTCTGCCATCTACGGTCACAAATGACAATAGACCCCAATAAGTACATCCCATAGTCCTTAGAGTGAAGTCTGAATACAATGGGATGTGCTTTGGTGTATACTTGCATACTTTTGTGATTAAATATAGTAGACGAACCAAGATATTTGGCTAGAATATCTCGAGGCCAGTGGTTACAAAAGACTACACCACTCACTCACAAGTGGGCTCAAACATAGCTGTTCTTCACTGCTCAAGACACATCATCAGCACAGCCAGAGCAAAGCTGCCAAAGCCTCAACACTGAAAGACGCAAATCCCCCGTCAGGCCAGAGTCACTGTAGAGACTATGCAACCATGTGGAATGGCATCTGGAGACAAAGGCAGGAATCTAAGACATCTGTGTGACGCACACACCTCACTTCAACATCTCTGTTCGCTGCACACAGTTCAAAACCCCTCACATACAGATTCACAGATGCGGACTTATGTAAACATACCAGGAAACGTGTCTCAGTCACCTACAAACACACAATAAGGTACAGCTGCACAGACAGTGCCACAAACCTGCTGCCAAATGCCAATAATATCCAGCAAGGCCATTTCCTTGAGCAGCAGCGAAGAACAATGGTCTCCTTGTCCAGGTTATGTTTCACTTGATACTCTCCAAAGGCACACTGTGCTCCAAAATTACACCATGCATCAACTACCAAATGCAAGCTCTACAATTCAAACTATTTTCAGTAAACAATCAACAGCTTATAGCATCCGACCAAAACTTCAATTACCCATCAAAATGTGTAAGCTGCCTTCTCAGAAACTGAAGGATGCATTTTCAAAACAGCTCTATGTCTACCCACTGAAATTTCACTCTCAGAACAAGTTTAAGTAGGTAGTTTCGCTACTGACAACTTATGCTTGTAATTTCACTGTGTCGTCTGCAAGCTCCCGCTCACATGCACTCTGGTCCTCGGCGTTACCTTGGAGACCTTGCCAACTTTCATCATGGGATTTGTCAGCTTGTGAAACCTGATGGGCTGGTTTGTCGGCAGTGCTGTCTCCGGCCTGCCCCACTTTACAAGTATCCCCGCCCTGTCCTGCAACTGCAGACTGGAAGGGACGCCAGATCGTCCTGTCTGAAATAAATCCTTTGTCTCTTCCTCTACAGAAAACCATATTCATCATACTGAAATATAAACAAGACGTTCATATATAGGGCACACAGACAAAACTGTGAATGCATCGCCAGTAGCAGGACTCCTCAGTCCAGCTGGCTAAGAAGAGCAGTCTTCCTGTACACAACCATGCTGTTATAAGGCCACAGGAAGTGTTTGTGGTGTCAGAAGACTAACATCCTGTTCAAACTTGATAGCTGACTGGTGGAGAGCTAGACAGTTAATGTGGGAAAGGTTCAGTGGAAGTGAGAGACGCAAAAGCAGAGCAGAGGAAGTTTATTCGGATTCTTACAGGTGTAATACGTGCGGCAGGAAATGAGCTGAGGCACGGCAACAAGCCGCTCGTTTTGTGTCAAATGTGCGACAGACGGATATAACTTCGAGAAACCTTTGTTGTAGAAATCAGAACTGAGTCATCATAAAGGTCACTGTTACAGTTCAGAACAAGGCAACCATATGATCACCATCTCTCGTTCCACAGTCAGTGAAACCTGAACTGATGACCCCAGACTCGGGCAGACCTCCGCCCACATGATCCCCATGGCAAGTCTACAAAGGCTCCAGGTGTTGTTTGTACTTCCCAGCAATACCTGATAAGCCCCAATTAGTTAGTGGCGTCTATGCAACCGTGTTTCCCACAACGCACCTGTTGCCTAGCATCAGTTGGACACCAGTTGCCTCTTTCTCTAGAGAGATCTTACATCTTTGCAGCTTGCACAAACCGTCAGCAACCACACACAGTTGGAAAAAACAAAACATCTAACTGGCAGATGTTTCACTTCAGCTTGTTATGGCTGGTTCTCATGTTTGCCATCACGTAAGTTAAAAAACCCAGAATGAGCCGAGAAAAGACCGCGAAACATGCGCTTCCTTTAAGTTTCGTTGAGGGAGAGAGGTATAAGAACAGAAAACACTAAGTGCTGTTAGAAACTACGCATATCACACGTTACTTGTGTCCCTGCAACGCCTTTCAGCACGGCGCGTTCTCACCCGAGCATGTGGATATTATTGTTTTTCTCAACATGAACATATGAAGCAATATAAACACTTTATTAGCATTTTTTCCCCATTCGTGCTGCTTGAGCTTAAATGCTTTTGTTCTTTATATTTCTTGTTTACACATACTGTTTAAACTAAAATAATACCTTAAAGATATAACGTAAGCTTGTTGGGTACAGTATATTGCCTAAGCTTGTTCAGAAATGGTGACAAAAACTTGCTGAATAATAAAAAAAAAGATTTCTTGTTAAACGTCATTTAAATAAACTAAAATGCGAAAATTACATTTTTTGAGTCCAAATATTTGAATGCAATATTTTTTGAACAATGCCCATCCCTACTTTATGCCACCTATGCTAGTCCAGCTTGAGTGTCAGCCTTGCAGTCTGCAGTAAAAAGATGAGCAAAGTTCTCTTTATGCGCTAATGTTGTTGATGTGCTCTATAAAGAGCTTCAGGCACCGACATGCTACTGATACTACATCCTGTCCCAATCGTGATAAGTATCACCATCCACATGACCGCATTTTTTCACCTCCACCACAAATGCACTTAGAGCTTATTCTTGGGGAATTTTTACATCAGGTTGATGCAAAAAAAAGCATTCAACTGCAAATCCTACAAACGTGTTAAAGGGCAGGAGGAAACCTTTACCAGAACATCACACTTACGCACACTGTACACGGAAAAATGTTCTTTCAGATTAATGCATTGTAGAGGGACTGCAAAACAAGTAATATCAAAATGCAATCAGTTCATAGCACATGATCATTAAACTGATAATACCTTGCCCTGGAGAGCTGTACAATTACGTCATACATAATAGTATTGATTTGCAAGCTGGTTCCATAAAATCAGATGTAAAAGGGTGAAGCAGAGCACTTACAGACGGGTGGGGAGGGAATGGGGGAGGAAAATTCCATCTGTTTCGCTAAGCCAAAAGAGTTATGATTCAAAGCCAGTCAATGCAGCGAAGGTGATAGAACACAGAGAGTCCCAAGACCACAAAGCTCTATTCAACACACTCTCATTCCACCATGCTAATGACCCAGGTCGGACATGTACTTCGGCGACTGGAAAAATATGTTTTAAAAGTATACATGCCAGTTTATGAAACAAATAGTCCTGGTTGAGGATTCAGATTGGTTAACACAGAATGTCAAGCATGCTACAGGCTTGCTGCAGTAGGGTGTGGCCATAAACCAATTACATTAAATGCCCACCGTGGCACCAACCCCACTGTCGTTTTGCTTTTTTATAGAAATAAAAAACATTCAGTTGGACAATGGATGCTACAATTATAAACTGAGAGCGTCTGCTCTGCTCCATAGAGTCGCTGCAGATCATGAGCATCACTGACAAATATCTTATCTTGTAAAATGTGCGGTCAGTACCATATGCACTCCCTATATGCACAGTAGGGCTGCACGTTTTCAAGTTTTTCCTTAACCATTAACCGTTAACAGAGGCCCTTAGCGGTTAATAATAGTTAAAAATAGTTCAACTTTTGCCGCTGCGCTCTGTGACGATTACCAGCGCGGCCAATAGAATCGGGGGATCCAAACAAGCACGGAAATCAAAATGGATGAACGTCTAGTACTGTGGTGTCGGAATTTCCTGAGCTGTACGAGACAAGTTTGAGGTTGTATAGGAATATCGTCAGGAAAGCTGTATTCACAAATCAGTATTTTATGAGGATTTGATGCTCAAGAAACATTTATGATTATTTTCACTGTTGAAAACCGTTTTTATTTCAGGATTCTTTTATGAATGGACAGTTCAAAAGAACAGCATCTGAAATAGAATCTTTTGTAACATTATAATAGGGGTTAGGATTAGGGGTGGGGTTAGGAGGATTAGGCAATCAGGTACTGACTTCAACGAGGGGGGTAATAATTTGGCAGGGGGTCGAAATTCGGCACAACACCGGTTTCTGGAGTGGCTGCAGTAACACGTCTCTGTCCATGCGGGGGCGCTCGCAGGCGAGTGCAGAATGAATGGAGGTCTATGGCGAAAAACCCTCAAAATCCACTTTTCTCAGGATATAATTTTTTGTCTAGTAATTTGAATGTTGTATTCGAAAGGAGATGCAAAGAAATTACACATTGCTGGGTGTTAGATTTTTTAGAGTCTCTTATTTGGTTTAAAAAGTCTTTTAAAATGTCAATGACGTCAGAATGCTGACGTCATTAGCAGAATGCTAGCGTGTTATGGGCAACAACAACTCAACCTGTAAGAAATCGAAAGGACATAAGTACTCGTTCATTCAACTTTCGCCCTATAACCAATGTTGAACTTGCAAAACCTACAATAAAATCTGAGATTTCTCAACGGCAATCGGGTGAAAGAGACACATTTAGCCGTCTAGCCCCATAGACTCCCATTCAGTCTGCACTCGCCCGCGATCACCTCCAGTGGAACTCAAATGGAACTGCAACCAAGATCGATACAATGGGGCTAATAGGAAGTGCCAAGGCTCTCCCGTAGACGGGCTCTGGCTGCGATCAGTGGCGCGGATACTATGTTTGTTTCTTGTCTCGCGCACAGCCTTCACTCTCGGACGCGCGCTTTCTTTGCTCTCTTCATATTAGAAAACTGGTCTAGCAGTCTCTGGTGGTGCAAAAATGTATTACAACTAAATTCAATGCACGCCATTGACGCCACTTAACCGAGCAAAATGTTTCACTCGGTTAAGCAATTTTTAACGGTTAATCGGTTAACCATGGACACCCCTAATGCACAGAGTAGGCGTGATTGCGAATTCGCACATTCATGCGCACATTCAAAAGCGATTTCAATACCCTGTTGATAGATAGCGGCTCCCTGATGCCCGCAAATTATATAAAGAGAGCATGCGAGAGCACAAATTCCAGTATGCGTTCAAAATATCAGTAATACCAGTTATGTCACAAGTTTATATACCGGTGTAAAAATATCCTTACATCCCAAGCGTGCTATAATCCATAATATAGGCTACTCATATAATCGTTATTTTGTGATTTTTGAAAAATTCTGTGATATTTTTAGAACTAGTGATGCACAAAATAATTGGTACCATATTGGTTATTTGCTGAAATTCAAGTTTTTTTAATTACCGATATTGGTTACGTTTGAATACATATTAATCGATACTGGATATTTAATTGTGTATACAACAAAAAAAATGCAGTGTTTAAGAAATTTCATCTGAAAGGAATGTTACAGGTTAAATTCAAGTCAATCTCTATTGGCAGTGTCTTTGGCATGCTGCTGATTACCACCGAAAATAATTCTTAGTTTGTTTAAAACAGGTATACTAATGTTCAAAAGTTTGGGGTTGGTACGTTTTTTTTAAACGTAAAAATACAGTAAAAATAATTGTGAGAAAATAATTTAAAATAACCGTTTTTTTATTGTAATATTTTTTTTATTCAATTTATTCCTGTCATCAAAGCTGAATTTTCAGCATCATCACTCCAGTCTTCAGTGTTACACCATTAATTTTACAGTACTATTAAAAGCAAGCATTTAGAGAAAAAAATGTATTGTATACCATTTTTCACAATATATTTTTTTTACAGAGATATGATACATTGTAAGCAAGAATCTACAGTTCTAGGAGGGCGAAAATGAAAACAGGCAAATTTCTATAAAAAAAAGACATGAAGAGGGTAAAATAATTATGATTAGTAATCAACTGGTTTCTGACCAGCCTTTAAAAAACAGCCTGAACATGTCATTTTTAAATGAATATATTTTTCACACTTTTTTCCCCCTTCCTGAAATTTAGGGAGAACCCTGACCACCTAGTAGAATGAAAAAAAAAAAAAAAGTCACATGATCCTTCAAAAAATATTCTAATATGCTGATTTGCTGCACAAGAAACATTTCTTATTATCATCAATGTTAAAATTATGTTGGTTGAGCTGCTTCATATTTTTGTGGAAACCGTGATACACTTTTTTCAGGATTCTTGATGAATAGAAAGTTTAAAAGAGTAACATTTATTTGAAATGGACATCTTTTGTGACATTCTAAACTGTTTTTACTATCTTTAATGTCTTTAAAATCTTACTGACCCCTAAACGTTTGAACTGTAGTGCACAGAAATGTACGTACATGTCAACATGTAATTGCACAGCTGTCAATGCATGTTGGAGTGTTATAAACTGTGGCCCAAGTAAAAAAAAACATATGTAATGTGGTAACCTGACTTGCATTTGCAAGAACGTTCCTTTATAAGCCACACAAATGTGTCTGTAGTGCATTGTTTTTGGTAGAACAAAGGCTGTGGGTGATATACACTTATATCAGAGAAAACCACAAAATTTTAATGTCTTCAGATAGCATGCTGTCCTACAATAATACCACTGCATCTAGCCAAGCTGAATCTGACGCTTCATGTAGCCTTTTTCTCACGAATCAAGAAGCATGTGGGCAAGCGGAAGCAAGCCTTAACACCAATGCACGCCGAACATCCTAGCGCACCGATGCTGCCGCTCTGTAACAAAGCCTGGGGCCGCCTCTAACTGTTCCATAGAGCGTCTCTCCATCATAACCATGCATCGATCGGCCGTGCGGAAAACGGCAACATTCCTAGAAAGCGTCAGAGTTCTGGAAACCGAGGCAGTACTCCTACACTGCTGACAGACAGACTGCGATGTAACAGACTGGCCTCAAAAGCCAAAGCATAGATGTTAGTTATGACATAAAACATGCATTATGTCATAACTAACATCTATGCTTTTGCTTTTGAGGCCAGTCTGTTACATCACAGAATGAGTCTTAAAGTTATGATATAATATGATCTGATATATGATATATGATATTTTTTTTACAGAGATATGATACATTGTAAGCAAGAATCTACAGTTCTAGGAGTGTGAAAATGAAAACAGGCAAATTTCTGTTAAAAAAAGACATCAAGAGGGTACAAGAATTATGATTAATCAACTGGTTTCTGACCAGCCTTTAGAAAACAGACTGAGCAATGACATTTTTTTAAATGAATATATTTTTTTCACTTTTTTTTTGTTCCCCTCCTGAAATTTAGGGAGAACCCTGACCACCTAGTAGAATAAGAATAATGAAAAAAAAAAGTTCAAGATTTGTGCATGAGCAAGTGTTGGGAAAGTTTTAGGGAGTCCATCCTCTATCTGGAGAGATTTTCCTCTTCTGACTCATCTGAATACACTAAAGCACAAAATATCTGTCCTCAGCAGCAGACAACAGCCTCCCTTGAAATGATTTCCACTCTTATCTCCAGGACGTGGATGAGCACCAGGCATTTAGATAATACAGAAGCTAGAGGGCAGATCTCAAACAAAGCAGAATAAAACAACAAATGATTATCTGTTTCTCATCAAGCAAACATACAGACACAACACTTCAGTATAGATAGATACATGTACACAAAGCTATTAGGCTATGTCTCAAGACTTCACCCCTGTTCATCAATAGTTATGTCGAGAAGCAGAAGCTATGGTGTCATGCTAGGGAAAAAACAACATTGAGATTAAACCACAGATAGGATGCTAACGTCTTATGCAATACACACTTAAGAGTCATTAGGAAAGTGCCAAAAAAAATCTTTGAACAGCTCCCAAGTGCAGTGCTTTGTAATGGAGCAGATACGGGTGATTTGATATAGTCTGCCATATCTCACGTACACAAACTCTTGAGAGGAACTTCACAGACATTTTATGAAAAAGCATAGCAAAAAAAAACAGAACATACTTAAGTTGCTTAAGCAAGCAAAATACCAAATAAAACCAAGCACACTAGAAAAGGGATTGTGTAATAATACAAGCCAGACTTAAGATAACGTCTTGCATCAGCATCACCGGTCAACGTGATAGACAAGAGCCACTTTTATTTTAACAGAAGATAATTTGAGTACATTTTTGGTTTTCAGAAAAAAATGTGAGTGTGTGTGCATTCACAATGCAGAGGTGATGTGGGTAGTTATGCGGTAGCTGAGGTACGTTTCTAGTTTGTTTGCTAGTTAAAGTTTACCTTTTTTCAAGTTAACTGGCCCCAAGTCAAAAAATATCCAAGTCTCATGTCATAATAATTCGTACTAGATGGAGAAATCGTAAGAAAATGTATGCCCTGACCATAAAGTCCATTACCCAATCCCTAAACAAGCTATTTAATGGTATCTCTTTTTTAAGGGTAAAAAAAAAGTATAAAAATCATAATCATTCATATAAGCCAATTGGTACAATATCTTACAATTTCACCCTTTCATGAGAGTGTGTTGGATGCTCTGGTCTATATAGATGTGTTGGCCCATATTTACTTCAGTTTTAAAGTAAATGCTTTGTGTATGTGTACTGCCAACCACATTGCATTTTCAAGTATACTCCATTAGATGGTGTGAAAATTGTGGGATCCTTTTAACTCGCTCACACAAGCGCTTGTGCATCTATTGTTGTTGCCGATATACTGTTAGTTTTCTCACACAAACCGCTCGTTTCGTGTCTTAGGCTATCAACGTGTACTTACGATGGGGAATTGTTTAATTTGGACTTCTCTGTGCATGCTCTTTGAGACAGTGACCATAGACCTGCATTATATGACTGACCGACAAGAACGGTTTGACTTAAAAATATCAAAATTGAAACTACTGCGGAAACAAAGACACCTACATCTTGGATGCCCTTGAGGTAAGCTAAAACATACCAAAATTTTATTTCAAAGTGAACTATCCCTTTAAGTCTATTTTCTTTCGTCCATTTTATAATCCACTAGGCAAAAAAATCATCTGATCGCTTAGCTAACTCCCCACTTCTCCTCAATAAGCTGCATAATTCATGGTATCATTCATTTTCATAGTTACACTTAAGTTTAATATCATCGCTAATCTTCCTAAGTAAAAGCAACAGAATTGGGATACTTGGATGAGTAGTATGCACAATTAATTACTCCCTCATTTCAATGAAGAACAACCTGATAACAATCTACTTATCTTTACTTCTCTCAATTAATTCCACTAATTAAGCCTTGGTTTTGACTATATAAAGCCCAGGCACACTTCCGTGGCTAGGAGGCAGTGGCGGGGTGTCACACGGAGACACGGTGTTCTGCTATAGTGATTCAGGGGGTGGCATATATAAACAAAAGCCCATTAGAACTCATAGCTCATGGTTTACATTTGTCATCTCTGTTTATTTGCCGAAGCGTTTCTTAGCATGTGGGTGAAAGAAAGACGACAGGAAACGAAGAGCTGTGTAAAAAGAAACAGTGGAGTGGAGAAACCCTTCTGCCTCACATTCTGGACATTGGGGCAGTGCTGGACTATGTATATTGTTATATATATTTTGTGAAATATTATTACAATTTATTATAATGGTTTTTCTATTTGAATATATTTTAAAATTGTAATTTATTCTGGTGATGCAAAGCTGAATTATCAGCATCATTACTCCAGTCTTCAGTGTCACATGATCCTTCAGAAATCATTCTAATATGATGATTGCAGCTCAAGAAACATTTATTATATACTTGTTTAATATTTAAAATCTTTTGCAACATTATAGCTAAATGTCTTTACTGTAACTTTTAATAAATTTAATGCATTCTTGCAAAATAAATGTAACTTTTTTTTTAAATCTTATTGACCCCAAACTGTATATATATATATATATATATATATATATATATATATATATATATATATATATATATATAGTTTTTGGTGGTGTGGTGAGGATGTTGAAGTGTGTTGAGGTAGCCTAGCTACTTACAAGGTTCACTCTTATCAATTCATGTCAGCCACAGGCTCTTCACTTCTGATTCAGATTCTTGACGGACTCTCCCCCCCCCCCAACCCCCTACGGTTTAATGTCTACTATAGATCAAAGGAACGGCCCACAAGAGGGTGATTAAAAACATCAGAAAGGATTAATTTAGAACCACAGCCATGGTCACGCCGTCTCTACTGCTCATTAGATCAAGAGCTAATGCAATCTTACTTCATTATTTAATCTACCAAAGAACCTATTGCTGGTTTAGGCATGTCTAGACCTTCGACGTCAAGGATGAGAAGTCCACACATCAGCAGGGCAAAGGAAGGCCACATAATGGACTAAATAATAACTAATGTTTGCTGAATTATCAATTATCAAATGTCAACCATAAATTGAATAACGACAGAACTGTCAAACTAAGAGCACTGATAATTCTAACTCTGCAGCACATCCCTGTTATAAACGTGACAATCTGTGAGTTAAATCTAAACCACAGAAGATCAAGTTTCACACGCACAGCTTTTCTCACACTTTTCTGCTGTTGTCTCTCCACATAGGAAGTGTCTTTTAATGAAAGGTCCTAGAACAGAAATTGCACTTGCTTTGTTCTAGAGCCCTGCTCCTGTTCCCCCATAATGCAAACCCCACCCATGCTCATATTCTTCTGCTTTATCATGGGATGTGTGTGTCCCGTGTGTGTGCTCATGTTCACGGGAGACGAAACACTGCCAGATCTTCATGACAACACTGTACCATTGTGCAAATGTGACCCGCATGTGTTTCTCATATGCGTCAGTTGTGTCATGGGACAGTCGAGGGTTTGGGGGTTGTTGCTGTGAATTAAAGAGGGGGAGACTCCACAAAGGAAACAGGCACCCACAACGACGAACAAAGCAGTCTTGATTGCCTTTTGTGATACGAAGCTGTATTATGGTCTGGTACCTTTCATCCAACAATGACAGATGGGATAAGAAACAGAATGGGGGAGACTTGAAAGTGGACATGTTAAAAAAGTGCCCATGCTATAAGAGATGCACTAAGGAATACTCCATATTTGTGTTTGTGGGTGTGTTAAGATTCAAATATTCTTTGTATTAAATGACGATAAACACAAGAATTGGCTATGTCTCAAAAATGCACAATGATCTTCCATTTTTCCCAGACCCTCCTGACATATTACATGTCCATTTGGGACAATAAAGACTAGATTTCCTCACAGACACGCGCAGTGTCTGGCATGGTAAAAATGAAAGTTTTACTTCCCCTCCTGTCTCTCATAACGCCCTAGTATAGTAAAAGACTCATCTGCACTTTATCAGAAGCATCATTCAAACCAAAAGAGCATATCCGTCTTTGATTTTGAACCAAGATTTTGAATGCAACACTTCAAAAAACTATGATTTTCTATTCAATTATATAATATATATTAATATAAATGATGAGATATTAAATATACTACTACATAAAATAATGATAAAATTTACACATTTATATTATATATTATATTATCTAAAATAAAGTTGCATGATTATCATAGGTTAAAAAGCAGGAGAAATCCGGCAGAAGTCCCATCTACCATCTACTCCACCATGCATTTACCCACCATTTTTGTGGAACAAAATGTCAAAGCTCCTCTTTTCTATGCACTGTCCAGCCCCCCAATAAACCTTCATGCTAAAAAAACACCAAACATGCAAACAGCATGTTGTCTTTATAATATCATGCTTACTGTTTTACAGAGTATGATGGCCTTTATACATACAGCTGTCTTTAAATTTTAAGCAGCAGGGATTATCATATTTGCTGGTCTTTCCATGGCATCAAAAAGCTAGAAACGCTCTGCAACATCTTGCATTTGCATTAGTTATTAGTTGCTTTTTTTTTTTTTTACATACCTTTGGTTGTGTCTTTTCTTGCTTAGGGCGCCTATAGTGAGTCTGGACTGCCACTAGTGCCCTCAAAAACAACTGATGCATAATGCCCTTTGTCATTTCATTTCCCATAGGGTGTGGTTTAGATATCGATCCAAAGCAGATCAAATTCAACAGGCTTATTAGTGCTGGATATGTTACAGGGGGAAGTCAGAAATCATATCATGTGGGCCTTTAACTGTATTACTGGCACAGCAAGCCTTAAATCTAATATACAACATTGTCTGACGTATGTTTTTTCTGTAATATTGAGTTTCAGGGGCCAGGCTTTGGCATGTCTGCTCATTTGTGTTTTGATTTGTATCACCACACATAAGTCTATCAGTGACCCGTGCGTTCGCCACGGGTCACTTCAGAAGACATTTCGTGAAGAGACTTCTCATCGTCAAGGGAGACCAGACCAGCCGATTACACAATATCAACGATTTATGTGGCTGTTTAAGAGAAGTGAGAACATTTTTCCCCAGCAGAAAATGTCTGAAATCATCCATCTTTTAGTCTAAACGTTAAACCGCCAAGTTATGCAAGAATGTCAACAGTTTCATTTAGTTTCAGTTAAAAGACAAGATGAAGTTGTGCAAGATCTGTTTCAACAAATGATTGCAAAAAAACAAATAAGTAACAGCAGTATCGTCCCACCAGAGAGCAAAGAGCCAGGCTATTCTCATGCTAAAAGCCCCCATGTGGGCAGGATCCATGTCTTTCTGCCACTCATGGACATTCATGACTTTGCGTTAGCATGAGGATGGGCCTGATCCTATCACAGATGCCACAACTGAAAGAACAGGTTTGATGGACAAAGCCCCCCCTCCACAGTTTAATCTGCCGAGCTCTAGCGAGCAATCCGGCTCTTCATTCCAACAGGGCTTCCTCGGTGGGCTTCTTCCAGGTGCACAAACAAAAGCAGTCAGGGTAACAATACGCTGTCTATCACGAGGGGGAGGGTGTGCGGGTCTGGCATTATCTCTTTCAGTACCTGCTGGAAACTTAATGCAGTTGGACGCACTGATGCCCGGTAGACGCTTGAAAACCACACTGTGACCACATCACTACATATCCACCACTTTATGGAGTACTTCAAGCCACAAATCGTTCAGAAATGTTTTACGGCTCACTAACACAAAAACGATCTCCAAACCTCTTCGTGGCCAGTAAAACGGTTAACATTATCATAGCACGAGAGAGTGCCAGATTTACAGAGGAAACTATGCCGTTGCGAGGTTTCTTTACTTTTGAAAGCTGCAACATCATTCAGCACACAAAGTGGTTTTACATTCAGCAACACCGTACCAAAATATTCAATTTACACAATACAAAAATGTACTAAAAAGCTTGCAATGAAAATTCTATCATCATTTACTCACCCTCATCTCTTTCCAAACCTGTACGACTGTTTCTTTTGTGAAACACAAAAGATATTTTGCTATGGTTTTTTTTTTTCCTTTTGCTGTTTTTTTCCTCTTCTTTTTTTCAAAATACCTTCTTTTGTCCTTCTCAGAAGAAAGTAAGTTATACAGGTTTGAAACGCCATGAGGGTGTATAAATCATGACATTTGGGTGTACTATTTCTTTAAAATCAAACATACATTAAAATGTATTAATATTAACATGCATAAGCTCATCAATGTGCAAAATGAACATTACATAAATGTCTCATGAATTTTAATTATTTCATGCTCTCAGAAGCCAGTTATTCATTGCGCATTGTGGTTGACACAAACATGTTTGTCCTTGTTACAAGTTAACCAGTATTCATTCTAGCAAAGGTCATACTATTTTTTTTAATGCAGTAAAGTTTGATTGGATACACAGCCTTTGACATCATTGATTTTTTTTATCGTCTCATCTTCTAAAAATTGCTGTTTATTTTGCTATTCCAACTACCCACAATTATACAACTAGTTTTTTGTTTTTTTTTTGCATTAGCAAACACTTTCAGTAACTAATTTGTGACCTGATTTTATGACCCACAAGTTAAGAACAACGGAAACATATTAGACATTAAGCTATATTGCCCAAACTTCACCTTTGTGTTGCTTTTCTGAAGCTAAGATCTGTGTACACCTGCATCAGTGTTAAGCCAGATTTGCCGTTCTACTGTATATGGCAGATTTATATCAGTTAGGCGATGTTTTGCAAAATAAACTCATAAATAGTCATTTTGCACAGATGCTAGACATGAATAGAAAGCGAGACCTTTAGAAGTTCTTCCATGGCTCCAAAACTGTCCTAAAATGGACAAAGTGAAACGCTGCTAAGTAAATATTTAGAGAGCTTCCCCTGAGCCTTGTGTGCATGTGTCTGTGTGAGACAGACAGATTGGGCTAAGTAACTGTGATGTATACAACATAAATTTATGGGATTGTGTTTGTGATTGTCTTAACACTAAATATGCATGCTACTGTTTGTACATACATAGAGTAAGAAAGTCTTTGTGTGTAAGAAAGTGATTGGGTGTGTGCATTGGAGAAGGTTAGCAGCCCAAGCAAAGGCAAGTCATTACAGCGACACTCCCAATTCTTGGCACAAATACTGCAAGCTCAATATTGCCGGCTGTGAGTTGTAACTTGCTCAGCAGCAGCCTCCAAAACAGAAGGCGTTTATTTTGTTCCAGCTGCCACACCCAGAAAAAGTGTTTTTCGGCTGAGGCAAGATGGCATGCTGCCTTATAATATAGTGCCTAATAATATATATAGTGCAAGCCCTAGAGCACTGGAAACCCCAGTCTCTATTAATATCACCAAAGATATTGATTAGCATTATTGGAAAAAATGCTGAACTGGTTGACCAGACAATGCATTGATCCCTGAGCGCCAACAGTTCCTGAACAACAAAACATATTGGTTCATCAAAGATGATCGTCTTCCATAACACCTTCCTGTACAAAATGTCTTTTGTTCTTAAAGGAGTACACCCAAAATTGATTGTCTTAACCGCATTTTGTTTCAAACAGAGAACATTGAAGTTTAATTTTTAGGTAATTATCCTAGCCACTCTTTTCAAAATATTGAAAGTGAATGAAAACGGTCAAGCTCTACATGCACCGTTTTGTGAACTAATCGCTTATTTGAAGTGTTTTCAATGATTCGGTTCACAAATCCCAAATGTTTCATTCATGAATTTACGAATTCTCAAGTTCACCGACTTAAAATCGTTTAGACTACTTTTATAGTGCTACTTTTTCCCCAGTCCTCATTTACTTCCATTATATGGGAGGGCTCCAGACTGCGATAAGAGCTTCCATTTCACGAAACAACGCTTCTCGTGAGGTCAGAACAGGTTACTACATAGAAGCGTTACTACATAGTTACTACAAGCGTTTGAATTCGCCGCAGTATTAATAACTGCTTTTAAATGTTAGTCCAGACTAACATGGGAAAAGAGAGATGGACATGAGCAGTTATGTGATTTCATTTTTGGGTGGACCTGTTTTAAATGCTCTGCCTGGCTTGAGGGATTCACGGAGAAGGTTCTCTCAGGACGTTCTGCAAGTGCTCTGCGCCTGTTGCCAAAATGCTAAAAGTCCTTGAGGAATCGCTCCGCCCACACAGTGACATGGCCCCACCCGTAACCCCTCATGTGACCAAGCCCAAAAATCCCACACTTCCAGTTCCCACCACCGCCTGCAACATTTATTTATCTTTCCGTTTGCTTAGATTTCCGTTTATTTATTCACTTTTTTTTATTTAACTTCGCCTCTCATGCACAATCCCTCCTCACTGACGTCTGCATGCACATATGCGACCTGTGGGCATGCAGAGCCAAGTCATGGGGAACGAACCTCATTCTGAAACATGTGTTTATGGGACAGAGTTGAAATGAAGGTCAGGGAATTCAGGAGAAAGTGCCAGCAAGTAACAATCAGACAGCCAACCTGTGCGACGCCATCATAACGAATAGTACCACTCATTTCTGAAGACAAAGCCTTTGCTTCATCATGAAACTTTGAAAGTGAATACTTGGAGAAAATTCTGAGTTGCATGGTGAGTCATAGTTATGCCTACGCTAAATCCAGGCACGCAAAACTCTTTGGAAAGCTCAGGAGACTTCCTTGGAATTGGAATGCCTGTCTCTTAAACATATTTAGGCTAATTTGATAACAGTTTACGCTGCCAGCAAACAAACTTCAAGTTTGTCCCCAGTAAATGATGACAGAATTGTCATGGGGTTTAAATGCAAAGAACAGAAAATACAATAAAAGTCTGGAGTGACCATGTGGACCAGGTGATAGAGTCACAGTGGGTAATGTATTAAATTAAGACCACAGCTGAAGTCTCTCTCACGTAGACATGGACTGAGAGTGAAGAACGCCGGTGGTGGTCAGCTGAGACAGCGTGGCTGGTTTTGTTCTGGTTTAATGAAGCATGGCATCACATAGGGCTGGGCGATAATTCGATCTCGATACGGGATCGCGATAATATTCTGAACGATTTCGATAATATGCTTGGGACGTATTATTCGATATCACATGAAAAACTAAGCGCAACAGTATCTGCCGGCTGCCGTATCTGCCGGCAGGGCACGCCCACTTCTCAGCGAGCACAGTGGCTACAGTAAACAGAAGGAGACTGAGAGAGAGGGAAAAAAGTTGTAAAAAGGATAAAAAAATGAGCGAAACTGAAGTTGAGGACAGCGAAAATAATGCCGAATGTGAAGGCGACATCACTACATAACTCGAGACCGAAGACATTGTTGAAAAAAAAGGTAACACGACGTCAATTGTGTGGACGCGTGGTTTGGATATGGCAGACAACTGACAAGCTGAGCCATATAGCATTAATTATCACAGGCGATCCCGATCCGTGATAATTAATGCGATATGGCTCAGCTTGTCAGTTAACTACGTCTCTGTGTTGTAAATGCTGCTCCATCTGAAAGCAGGTGATGGCGATTTACTACTAATCAAGGAACCGGCTTTACTGACGAGATGTGCCTAACAATGTCATGCGATATATCGCCCAGCCCTTGGTTTACTATGTTTACATATTTGTGCAATTTTGGCTCAGATTTCATTCTACTTATAAAACAATTCTAGAGATCTACCTTAATCTTACAGGTAGTATTTGTGCCAGGGCCATGTTTACTCTTTTTGTAGGCTACTTGAGATGTTCACTGTCCAGCCAAAGCAATTTGATGTGATAGTTGTCACAGCTGTTAGTTTATATACAATGTTTCAATAAGTAAAAGTTTGTATTATTGTATAAAGGGAGATGACTCATGTTTGCAATTACAAATGATGTGCACAACCTTTTATTTTTGTATTTTTCAATACCTCCAAATACGCTGCTCTCTTGACCAATAGAAAGATTCATAAATGTGGGAGTGTAATGTGAATCCTTTGGCTGCATGAAGACCTTAACAAAAATATTTTGTGCTCATTATTGAAAGGCATATTGTTTAATTTTTTATGTTATTAAACTTTATTCTAAAGTTTCAGTGAATATCTTGTTTCTTCAAGCTTCAGGATGTCCCTTACACTGGCAGCATCTGCAAAAACTACATATCGTGATAAGAATCGAGATCGATCAATATGGAAAAACATATCGTGATAAAAAAAAAATCCATATCGCCCAGCCCTAGCATCACATGATGCCAACGCAGACTACATGCTGCCCATATCAGCTCCGTCTACAGATCGGATCGCAGCGTGATGAAAAGCTGCCACCTCAACACAAGACCCCAGACAAGAATCTCCACAACCATCAAACAGATCCAACACCTGATATTCCTGCTCATCGTAATTTTCCCACTTTAGTAATGCTGTTTCCATCTAAGCAGTTTAAAAAGCATGCAGAAATCCCCATGCGCATCTGCAAGCACTCTGCATGAAGTCCCAGAACAGACAAGATAATGCAATCATTCCATTTAAAGCTTTTAGAAGAATACCGTAACCTAGCACACATTTCACACTCACACTAGAGAATGATAGATGGACAACTCTCAATGTGATAATCAGCGTTTCCTCTCACATATCAGCTTATCTTGTAGAGGGAGGCATTGTGTACCACAAAAGCGGATTACAAAAACATCTCGACCCCATCCCCTTTTCTTGTCCTGGAGAGAATGTACAGTTGTGATTCTGAGTCAGTATCTCAGAGAGGTGTTGTTAGTGAATGATTATTCTGGACTTAAGGGACGGGTGCATTTCCATACTATGACCTAAATTCAGAAACCAGCGCAATGGCTTCAGCCTTGGATTCCAGGGGAAACAAAAATCTGTACAATAGAGCTGACCTACATCTGTACAATTGTCAAGTTTCATAATAAAACTGTCAACACCAACAAAAAAAACCTTAAAGGGATAGCCTTACCCAAAATTGAAAATTTGGTTAAGTTGGTCAAAATCTGAATGCTTTTTGGTTCTTCCATGGAACAACAAAAACCTACATCTAAGGCACTGATTTGTACTATCAAGCTTCATAAAAACGCAACTGATTTTTGTATGTCTTGCAACTATTTGTGTACGTGTGTAAGCATGAATGATGTTGAAATCAAACAAAGACTTCCAACAAACTTTGAAAATGAAAACTGTTATCAAGAACCAGGTGTTATCAAGAACCAGTTTTTTTTTCTCATTACATGGAGAAAAACAAAACAAAAAAAAACAATGAAAGTGCCACAAGATTTGTGTTTCACAGAAGAAAGGAAATCATACAAGTTTACAACGACATGAGGATGAGTAAATTATGACGAAATCTGCATTTTGGGGTAAGCTATCCCTTTAAATTCCTGTCAGACAACAATATATCTTGTGTTTTGAGTAAAAAATCCCCTAAAACATTTATTTTTTTGCGTTTCAAAACAGAAAGAGTAAACGATGACAGAATTGTCATTTTAGGGAGGACTATCCCTTTAAGAAACAAACACTAGACTCGGAGAATTCAGTCCAGCAGCATAATGCCATAAAAGAGTCTTTTGTCTTATTAATACGACCTTCAAGAACAATGCCATCCTTTCGGTGACGGATGGACGAATCCCCACGGCGGGTTTTGCAACGGCTACAAATATCGCAAAGCTCCTTGCGTGCAATGAGCCCAGCAAGAGCCCGTCCCTGTTGACAAATGAAGAGCTGCTGGAATACACATGATGTCCAGCAGGTCTGGATGATGCGGGTCAATGTTTAACCGCATGCATGTTACACATTACATCTGTGATTAAACATTTACGGTTTACTTTCTCGTGAATTATGCAAAACACTGGTGCATGTCACACTACATTTCAACTGACACTAGTGGAATATGCATGTGTCGAAAGCTTTGATAAGACTATCTCGGGATTTCATTCTCTGATCAGTGCATGCGAGATGGTGATGGTGATAGTGATAGAAACGTGTCAGTGTTGACAAATTAAAAACATCACAATTTACTGTTAAAGAGTGAATTCCGAGAAGGGCTCACACATCTGTCTTAAACATTTGCATAGGGGTGGTGCTCATTAACTACATTAAAATACAGGTCTATCGCACTGGTACCAAAATGAATGAAGACATAAAGCTATTGAAACCCCAAGGAGCATTTGACTAGCCTATATACAGAGCGATATGGTTGGTTACAGTGCAGTAAGTTACACTCACCCCATGTGCGATGTCCGGCAGAGAGAAGAAGCGCGTGCCGATGTTTTTAATCTTCATTTACAAAGTTTACATGAAATTCCGTAATTCCTAATCGCTTGATCGAGTCTTCAAGAGTCCGTCTGGGAGAGCCCCAACAATGCAAATGATTTAATAAAAGTCAAAACTTTTGCGGAGTCATTTCTTCAGATAATCTAATCATTAGTACAGCCATGGTTAAGATAAACGTCAAAAAAGCCAGAAAAATACTCTGAGTTTGCGTTGACGTCTCTGGGACGCGTCCGTAACTGCTGTATTTTCCGTTTAATTAAAAAAAATTGTTAATTCCACGAGCTGGTCGCCAGAACAACAGCCTCGCGATCTGTGCGCGGAGACGTAATACACACACACACACACACAGAGAGAGAGACGTGCGCGCGCGCGTACTCGCACGCGCTCAACAACTTAGCGTGGAAGAGCATATAGGACGCCTGTCCTGGGTAATGATTTTTACACCCCTAATTTGCCTGTTAACGAAAATAAATGTATTACAAAAACATAATTGCAGACGGTCGTCAAAAATACGTTTTCTCCACTCGATGAAAATGTTCAGGATCAAAAAGCCACTTTTATGGTGGTATTTTAGCTTCTCTCTCCCCCGGGTAGAAATGAGGTCCAGATGTTTTTTTGAGTTTTTTGGCTTTTTTTTTTTTTTTTTTGGTTCCACCTCCTCACTTCCTCTCTACTCTGAGTTAACTTTGTTTTGCCTATTTTTCACACATAGATTGACATGTGTATCTAATTGGCAGAGACCTATTGATTTTCCTACTATATTTCAATATGGCTTAATTAGACGTTTTATAGCTACAACAAAGGCAAAAATGAATGCTTCAATTATATGGTGAGATCTGGTGGTGAAGAATCAAGTACCTTTGGATTGATATTGATTGGATTGCTATCTGTTAGGGAATTTTTCACCTCCATAATTGTAGATTGTGGGATTCCCAAACTTCTGAATTTTGATGTTTATGTCTGTGGCCTGAACAACCAGATGATGGCACCTCATGAGAATGTTTTGAGGCAGGAAATTACACTTGGTTTCTTCACACATTACGCATCTTCAGTGCCCTTCAGCGGATGAGTTTACAATCAACATTCAAATCATCTCGTTTCAGTGAGCTATACCACCCTAATATCGAGACTTCATGTGGTCAGGGGAAAATTATACGTCTCGTTTGACATCTGCTCATACATGTGTTAAACACCTTTCACTAGAATACGCTCGGCTCAACGGTTTATTTCTTTCTTCTCCTTTTTCCTATCATCACTGATGTATGCGTTGATATCTGCCAGTATTTTTTTTTTTCCGTCTTGATGAACACGTTTAGCCTCAGGTGTCTGCCGTTTGGTCTAGGCTTGTTTGTCATTGGGGTTATGTTGTATCGTGTTCACACAGAGAAGGCAGGTATGAATCATAAGAGATTTGCTTCATTGAACACTACTTTTAAATTCAAGCTTTCTGGCATCAAGAACCCAGTAATGAAAGACATTAATAAGGACCATGTGTTTAATTTCATTCTGTTGAGTAGATAAGCCCCTGGAGCGTGTATGGAAATCAGTGAGTCATCCTGGATATTGACACATCCACCTCCAAGTCGTTCCTGTCTCATTTTAAGCAGCATTGTGTGGGCTGATTTCACCGTTTTGAGATGTAAATATTCAAATGATAAATTCACACCCATCTAGAACAGTTTGAATGGCTTCAGAGGTTTCGCTGCCATATACGTTGACGAACGGATTGATGCATCTTACAAAAGTCCAAGAGACTCCGGTTTGAACTCAACATTTCTGTCAGCTCAGAGGAGGGGTCAGGAACCCTGACCTCACTTCCTGTGGTGACTTCACAAGCCGTGCATTGTGTGTGAGAATGTGACTGGGCTCCTGGGACTCCTCCACATCTGGCAGCTGTTTTGACCACCCCCAGTCCTTTCCACCACCACCAGGAAGATCTATGAAAGTTCCTGGTACTCACCTCAGGAACCCATCTCACACATACTCTGTATTTTGGTCTGCCACACTCTGGTTTCCACCATCAGGTTTTACCCGAAGAAGTTCCGTTTTGATGTGGTTTATGCCAGCATCTTTTGCAAGCGCCTCACCCTCCATAGGACAGACGTTAGCGGTCATTGTGAGTTCCTCTAGCTAAAGGAGAACAACTTTGTTTTTCAGAATCATTTTCATTGCTATTTTCCCCTCAATGCTTCAGGCATTTTTTAGGGACATCAAACATTTTTGTGAAATGCCACATTTGTGTCACTGTCTTTCTCACGGGGGCTTGATGCATGTGGTCTCGCTTGCTGCTCTGAGAGGATGCTGCTAAATTTAGATTGTTTCTAACGTAGGCAAAGGCTTTACTTCCTGTTTGAAGTTTGAAAAGGGCATATGCTCTGTCATTCTGCATTAAAATATGTTTAATTTAGAACAAATAGGAATTATTTCATATTTAATAATAGTTGCGAAAGCAGGTATGAATCCTCACTAGTCTACACGATTCTTAATATTAAGATTATTATTTTGTTAAGAATTTCAAATAAGAAATAAGAGTTTACTACCACTAAATATGATGATGCCCTTTCAAGGGAACCTTTCCTAAAGTATTAACATATCAAACACACTTGTCTATGTAAATGTGACATCTATCTATATCTATTAAAAATATTAAGTGTCTATACTGATAAAAATATTAAGTGTAATAAGACAACATTTTTGTTCCAAAAATAATTCATTTGCTTTTTTTATAGTCATTGTACAACAGCAGATTGTTAAAAAAAAAAAACTAATAAATACAGTATACACACAAAATTTGCCCCCAATACATCATGATTGGTCATTCTGAAGTCAAATATTTTTGTATAATCTATACTTTAGAATTGACCATTATGCCAAATAATTAACTTTGCTGTGTTAGTATCTTGTATCTCATATGCGGTCTCTTCCCACATTATGAAATAATTCAAACTCAAATCAATATTTCAAGTCCAGTTATGTTACTACTGTATTGTTGTTGTAAGAAGTGGATAATGTACAGCCAGCCGGCCATTCATTTTTGTAAAATAAACCCAGACAGAGTGATCAGGACATTGATGTAGTGTGATTATAATGATCAGCTGATTGTACTTTAACCTTTACATATATCTGGTATTGGTATGTGCTAACGCTTATCACTGTAAACAGGTCTCTGATCAGTAGACACTGGTATACTGTGTGTACCGGTTTGTACATATATGTGTGTGTGTGTGTGTGTGTGTGTGTGTGTGTGTGTGTGTGTGTGTGTGTGTGTGTGTGTGTGTGTGTGTGTCAGTGTGAGTGTTTACTAGTAAGAGGCCTTTAAAATAAAAATTATTTAGGCAATAACAGAAAAACAGAACTGCGCTCATATTTCATTTCCTCTCATTAGCGGGAACCTCCAGCATTTGCGCATTGGCATATACCCTTCCTCTTTTTTCCGTCATCATCACAGATTTATATTTATAGAACATCAGTAGATTCTCTCTCTGTCATGTGGTCTACAGTCGTGTGATCCAGTTAGTCTGATGTCTTATGATGAGTCTACAGTCACGCTCATTGATTTGTTCAATTTGCATTGCATGTTTGAGAGAATATTGCTGTCAACATTGCTGTGGCAATGTCAAAAGTGCAGAAAAAGCCACAATGTTTACACTTTTTCTTTTACACATATAGTATTCACAGTGTGTAAGAGTGTTTTAGAAGTGACATTTAGTACTAAGTCTATTTAGCGTGCAAAACTCCAAACAGAATTTGCAATGTAGTCTATAGCATTGACCTGATAGTTGTCTCTTTACATTAAACTGGCATAATTCAATTAAAAAAGTATTTAAATGAAATAAGTATAAATAGCATCCTTAAAGGGATAGTTCACCCAAAAACTAAAACTCTGTCATTAATTACTCACCCTCAAAAACCCTCATTCATATTAATCTCAGACTCGCATTCACCTAACAACATCCGCTCTCTTGATAAACGCAACGTGCATGCGTCGTGGTGTTCTTGTGAACGCGCATTTGAGATTAATATTTTGTAAATAAAGTGGTAAATTATGTTACGTTTTCCCAAACAAAGCACTCGTGTCACTTCATAAAATTGAGGTTAAAGCACTGGAATCACATGGATTACTGTAATGATGTCTTTCCTATCTTTCTGGGGCTTGAAAGTGGTAGTTGTTTAGGCTGTCAGTGGAGGGACAGAAAGCTCTCAGATTTCATCAAAAATATTTTCATCTGTGTTCTGAAGATGAACGAAAGTCTTGCAGGTTTGGAACGACATGAGGGTGAGTAATCAATGACTGAATTAAAAATTTTGGGTGAACTTTCCCTTTAACCAAAATAATCATAAAATGCTAATAAACTATATCCTTCTATACATTGTTTAGCTAAAATGGTGTGAATCCTAGTAAGGAAATGCTTAAGCTAGCACTTGCCTTGCCAACAGACTTTATATTACCAACAGACTTTGTGGACAGTTAGACACCATGGTTTTTTTTTTTCACACAGAAACACTCACTATGGTGAGGTGTCTGTTCTTCCACTTCTTCCCCTTCAGCCGTTACTGAAAAAGTAAATAATGGCACCTGGAGTCAAGATGGCTGATCTCTTCTTCCTCCTAATCATCCATTAGAGGCTTAAGTGTCAGTCGCGCCACATGTCTAACAGAGCTCACAGGTTAAAATCCCTCACGCCCCCTTCGCTCATACCTTTTATCACCTGCTCATTTTCCTTTTTATAAGACCAGCTTTGTTTTTTGTGGAACGGTGCTTACACCATTTAATGGTTTTGCACAGCTGCATTCAGGATGTTTCCAGATTGTTTGTCCATGGGAGTATGAACAAACTCATCTAGCAGGTGATGCCTCTTTTTTATCTACAGTTCACCATGCTGTTTTCATTCAGTGACTGCATCTAAACCATTGTATAAAACAATCATTACTTCAATCTTTCCTCACAAGGATGTAGTTGACTTTACTATATTATTATAGAGGAGCACAGAAATTGGTTCCCATGCTCCAAGCTGTGTGCTGTTTGAGTATGTGTGCGCCTGTATTATGTTTACATTGGGTTTAATTATGTGATCATACTTGTTTGTAACTCAGGGCAGATATAGACAAACATAAGGGCATGTAAGGCCCAAAAAGGGCTCCACCGGGGGGGCGTCAAGAGGAATAGGGAGTGGGTTTTCTGGCTTCCTGGAGATTAGGCCTTTATTTGCAGAGGGGTGCTCAAGTGTCCTTAACACAACACAATACTAATCCACAAGTCCATTTTTACGCTTTTCTTTATTAACTACATTGCTGAGAAGACCATGTTTTCCCTAAGAGGGGCGGTCATTTGTATGGTAATACGAGTCCTATAATGTGATTTAGCTAGGATTTTGAAGTCCCAGCCAGTCAGGACTTGCTGTTGATTGTATCTGGGATTTAAAACGTGTGAAAAGTACAAGAAGGCCGGTTTGTACCAGTTTGAGGAATAAGTAATGCAACAAAAGACATATGGGATGGGAAAAGGGACACCATTGTTTTGACCTGTAACCATAAGGCTGCCATCAGTACTTTGGCCCCTTTGGCTTGGAAACCTAACACTGACAGACATTCACTATCACATTGGTTATCTGACTTGTGCTGAATCAGAAGAAGGTACTTGAGTCTACTTCCTGTGAAAAGACCTGCATAGCTGCTCATCAGCAAATGTTGTGTTTTGGATGCTGGTTCCCAGCATGGGTGCTGGTTTTCCCACCAGGCTTCTTAACTAACATATCTAGCAAGACTTCCTTTGACAACTCACTTCACCATGCTGCCAAGTTTTCAGTGACTGTAATTTTTAAAACGTAGGACGTGTTCCTGGATCATCATCTTTGATGGTCCTGGAACAACATTCCTATTTTAGGGATAGTTAATGGTTAGGGTTACTGTACTTAATCGCTATTATAATTAATATAATGCACTGCAAGCACCCGATGAAGCACGCCACATTACGATTAGTCTTTTTATTTTAAATGTGTTATAAAGCTACTGTAGCCACCTGTATTAGTTAATTAAGTTAAATGATTTTTACCTTTTATTCATTATATTGTAAAATCAGTTATACACTAATTGCAGTTATACACATATCTTTAAAGGGGCCATGGACTGGAATATTTTATTATTTTATAATGTTTTCCTGGGGTGCCCTTATAATGTTAGTATTATTTTAACATCAAAAATTGTCATAATTTATAAATAAAAGGCATTTTCCAAGCCTGATTTTAGCCTCTGATTTGAACGCTCTGTTTTAAGGGGCGTGTCTGCTGTGAGACCCACTGCTGTGATTGGCTGACATGTTTGCATATGAAATAGCTAGTATTACAAGTGGAACTCGCTCTAAAACTTTTACTACGTTTTTATTATAACAGCTATCGAGTTTAAGGAATCGTGAAAAGTATTGATCATAATGATCTATTCCCATCACATGAAAGGTTACAGTGATGAGCATTGAGCAGATTACAGACAGTCAGTTGATCGCGTATGAAAAGATCTTATTATTGAAACGCAATTTCGGCACACTTACGAATGCTTTCACCGGAGGTGTAAAGTACAGGGGTCAGAAGGTAAAAGTCCTGCCATATATTTATTCCACCCATGAACTCAGACAGCTGATTTCACTAATTAGTTCTATCTCCTGGCTGAAAAATGGTGCTAATTAGCAAATCCAGGTGATTGGAACAATAGCTACTGAGGAGGACTTTTACTTTCTGAACCTGGACTTTACACCTCTGGCTTTCACCAAATAACAATGCAAACACGATGTAGGCATAAATGCAATAAGAGCTTCATTGTACAGTACATTGTAACAGAATCATGATTTTGAGATGATTGATTTCAACGAGTTTTGGCAAGTGTCCATATAAACTTGCGCTGTTTGAGTGACAGCTTGGGCAGTTGGAAAGGGAGCATTCTTTGATGCTTTCTTTATATAATTTAATCACAGTTTAAAAAAGATTATTTTCATCCTACTAAGAGAAAAGAAGTGAAGCTGACTGGCTTGATTTACTGATGCATAAACAGTACTGAACGATATTTTGAGTGATAATCTGTCTGAACTTGAACTTGATCACAGATCAGGCATTAGAATAAACATGACTACTTACATGTTTGTGGCATTGCTGGCAGATCCATATCGTTTTTAAGCCTGCACCAAAATTTACCAAATATTCCACAGTGAAATACACCGAATACAAACAAAAACACTGCTGAGACATTCACGTTGGAAAAAAAAAACACTATACTAGCATTATCATTTGGAAGGATATGATCCTGTATCGATCATTTCTTGTTCTCATGTCACTGTTCACTGGGCGGGGCCAAAGCTTCCCTGTGACGTCACACGTCTCCACTTTTTAGATCCTGTCGTTTGCTGGCCTTGGTTTCAATAAAAGCAGTTTTTGGAATAACAAGAAAGTTTTGAGTTTTGAAACTTACAGGGTATTTTTATAGTATAACGAACTCTTAACCGTCAATGGATCAAGGAACATTTGAATTCTCAGTCTAATATTACTTCCTCAGTTCAATTCCTCAATCTCAATTCAATTCCAAAAAACATTCTCAATTCCATTCTGAGTGGAACATAATGTTGGTCTGTGGTTAGTCAACATTCTGACATGCTAACATGCTTCATGTTTACACAACCTTAAGATGTTAAAGTTGGGACTATGTTTGTCAGAAAGAACACAAGATATTGCTAGATTATAGTCACCAACCAACCATAACAAAAAAAGCAGAAACCAGCTGGGACCAGCAACAACACTGATGCTGCTTGAAACTTTTTTTATTCAGCAGGGTGTTTAGGTATTAGAGAAATCAGAATATCTCATGCAAATTTCCAGTCTGTCCATATGGATTTGCACTACACTAACTATCCGAAAGCAAAGGTGCCCAAGGGCGATTGCACTCCAAGCAAGATCATGTTCACAGCATGTACCATATGGAGCACTCTTGACCCCTTTGATCTTGCAAACAAATGATCTATAATGGAGATCCTCATGTGGCCTCTCTACATGGATTACCATTAGGAATCACTTCAGCCTCAACAGAGTAATCCAACATGCTCCCAGTGGGACACATTTTTCTCAGAAGGTAAAATGACGATTCTGAGAATCAAAAGGTTCTTTGAGTGGCAAATTTGGTCAAACTGTTTAGCTGTTTTAATGAAGCACGGCAGCATGCAAACTGAGGCATAGCTGTAAAGCAGTCGTGCAATTTGACCCAGAACTCCAGAAAGGTCAGAGAAAGAAAAAAGAAGTGATGGAGTAGAGAATCAAAGAAGGTTGGGAAAGGAAATGAGGGAACAGCTGGACGCAAAGTTGTGCGCGTGCAGGAGGAGACGGAAGAGGAGGAAATGCAGTTAGGTGGATCAGTAGAGGGTGAAACAGGCTTTCATAGAGCAGGTCATGCATATAACAGAGGAATCCAGAACTGCCAGACACGAAGATCACAGAGATGCGTTTTTTTTATAATTCAACTTGAAATATAAAATATTCTGTGTACAAAAGCAGAAGTTCACATTGTACCGTTTGCTGAATTGCACTGGCCTCCACTCAAGCTGCCCTGAGGGCAGAGCTCAAAGTCAGAGGTCAATGTCAGGGGTCATCTGATAGCGGGGGATATGACTCAGCCCAGTACAGAGGCTTTATTCTGTGTCTGTTGATGTTGGCCATCTTCACTCTGTGGCCCTCAACTTCTACACACATACACACACACCTGCAATTACGTCAAACAAGCTTCATGTTTAATGGCACCATTATGACCGAAGGCTGCAGTGAAGAAATGATAGCCCAATTGGCAAATCAGTACAGAAAATATACACTTGACATACTGTGCAAATTGTCCAGTTCCTGAATTAAGTATATATTTTTGGAATATCTGACTGCCTGATCAAGCTATCTTGTGGAATATGCACTCAGAACATGATATATGCTTAATACTTAATAAAAATTCAGTGCAGCAACACAGTTCTTGTACATTGTCAGAATTGTATTGCATTTGTGCATTTGTATTATCTTTTTTTAAACACAATATCTTGTTGCATCAACTGAAACTGGACAGTGGACTTGTAATTCCACGGATTGAAACAGGAGGGGAAATGTTGAATTTAAGTGTTGTTTTATAAGTTTTTGAGTAAAGGGAAAGCATCTTTACTGTTATCACTGTAAAGATGCTTTGAAATAATCTGTATTGTATAAAGCACTATATTAAACAAATTGACTTGACTTGATAAACAAGAGTGGATTATTACTCACAAAATAGTTCAAATGAAATTGATGTAAACTCATTAAAGTGAGTTGAATTTTACTTGTCAGCACAATTCTCTCTGTTGGAGGACCTACATTGTGAAAATGTCATAATGAGCTAAGCAGGCAAATAAACAACAACACAGGCTCAATGAAAAACATGCCTCTTCCCACAAAACTCCAAAAAATCTACCAATAAATACATCAGTTTCCATCTGAAATGAACACTGGAGACATTAAAACAGCAACAACTTTTATTCATTTTCACACAAATTTCTGATTACAGGGGCAGATTATCGATCAATAAAGACTTATTTTCATGTTCTCATGAAAATACTATGTTATAAGCCTGGGCTGCAAAAAAAAGTCAATACTGTCTGCTTAGCATTTCTTCACCTCAAACTATGCACAAATTTACAATCTACCACAATCTAAAGTGTGATCAGTTTTGACATTAGAAACGGATGTCAAAGTTAGAAGTCATATTAAAACAAGAGATCATTGTGAAGATGACTTGCAAAAAAAAATTAAATTACATAAATATTGGCAAGGCTACTCATCAAATAACTTGTAGAAACACTACAGCTACAATTAATTGGAACTGAAGCTTTCCAGCTTGATCCAAAAAGCACCATAAAGCAAAACTACTTTTGGTTACTATTTTTGTCCTTTTTGAAGCTGAAAATTTCAGTCTCACTTCCTTGTAATTTAACAGAAAGGGTGACTTGCACATTCTTTGGAATTTCTCCTTTTGTGTTAAAGAAGAAAGAATGTCAAGCTGGTTTGAAACGTCATGAGAGTGAGAACATGATTGAGATTTTAAACTTTTCCTTTAATAATGTGTGTGTGTGTGTATAAAATGTTTAGTAATACTTTGCCAGTGTAAACCCCCTGTTTAGCATACCAATAAAACTTCTTTGAGTCTTGCAATGTAGACTAATGTAAGTATCATAAAATAACAAAGGCACCGAAAGGAGACAACGTGATGTCTGGGCTCTAAATGTCACACTATCCTGACAGAGCCTCCAACAACCCTGTCGACACTCTGAAGACCTCCAGGGTCCAGACAGTCAGACAGAGATGTGACTAATTCTGCCAACTAAATTTCCTGTGGTGTTTTAGTGCAGATACTTGAAGAAAGCTCTAATGCACCATAGTGGGTTTGTGTACAGCATGCTTTTGTTTTTACACAATAAGTGTGATTGTGAAGGAAAAATAAAGAAGTCATGAAGTATTTCCTGAGGGCAAACGCACTTCCAGATAAGCCCACATATCGGTAAAGGCATCTTTATTTTGTACTTTTCGGCATTCATTCAGTAGTATCATACTTCTTTTAGGGGTTTTAGAAAAAATATAGTCAGTGTGATTATGAAAAGATCTTTGCACTTTCAAAAATACTTTTTGTGTGAATGCTGAATTATGTGTAGCAGGGAGTGGACACAGCTCTGGAAAAGTTTGCTGATGTTGTTACAGCTGGACCATAACTAGAATATGACTTCACAGACCACAGCCAATCAAAACTAAAAAAACTCATTGGCCAGATTCAATCAACAGAGCAATAACACCAGCTATTGAAGTCAAAATGATTGCCAGTGTTTGGGGGAAAGTTTAATATCTGAACATTTGGTTAGCAAGGTTCCACATAAAACTGAAAAGCTAACTTGCAATTGCTCTGTTTTGACATATGGAGCAACATTAAGGAAGAGTGGACAACATCAGCTTTCACCAAAGCCCTTCTCCTCACTAACATTTAGATTGTGGCAACATTCCTCATGTTTGAGGAGATTATGACAGATGAGTTAAACGTGCAGCCATTTGTTTGTACAGTTAAATATTTGAAAGGACCATAGTGTCAAGTAGAGATGTCTGTCCTGTCCTGCTATAGCCTATGACCAAGATGTCATGATGACTTGCATGCTAATCATACCAAACTTTAGTTAGTGGTGCTTGCTAACTAAGGCCATCTTGATTACTATTGCTTTGGTGGAAAAAAATCCATAGAACTGGGAAAGTAAGTAACCACTCATAACACTGTAGCAATTACCTACAAACATGTCATCAACCACAATGCAATCAATGTCCTAGCAAACCATAATTAAAACCGTTACAGTTAAACCAAGTTAAAACTGCCCAGTTCGTTTTATCAACCACATAGCAAGGCCTAGAGTTTCTTGCCACTGTCTTTGGTTTGCTTAGTCGGGGACACTTAATATTCAGTAATGTTATTGATTTGACTGCACTGACACTATTGGATGAGAGCAAAACATATGAGCTGAATTGAGCTGAAAGATGACACTACTTTTTTCTGCAGAGCTGATTCGACTTGGTTCCATAATTGACTAATTTGGCTACATCTACACTCTTACTGAACTGACTCAAAGCGAATAACGACACTATTATCTGCTGTACAGCTGCTTAGCTGAATTTAAACTGTACAGTAACGGTACACTGTAAAGCTGTTTTGAATTTGTATCGTAGAAAGTGCTATAAAGAAGACATGACTTGACATGCAATACTATTTATGCAACAACGTTGCAACCATATAGTTATCACTACACTCCAAAAAATGCTATGTTGGCTTTAATTCACTTTTTTATAGTAACAGTTGGCTTTAATTAACATTTTTATGTCAACAGGTCCTACGTAACCAGGTTAATTAAAGCCAACATAGCACTTTCTACTTGCTACTTTATTCTGAAGAAAATATAGAAAAAAGTCTTCTTAGTAGATTTTAATCTACTCGTCAAAATGCACGGATGTGCTACACAATCTAAAGTGAAATAAATGATCTTGACAGAATCTTTGTGCACCAAATCCAGGACTGGGTTAAATGATGATCATTGTTGATGACTCAAAGTTTACAGGGAAAAGAGGCAGAGCACTAATCCCTGTAGACTAATGGGAGTTTCCACATCTGGCAGGTTTTGGAAGGGTGAATTGAAAAACAAGGGGTAACACCTAAATCAGCCCAGTCTTCTCAAGTTTTTTTTTTATTTCAGTCTTGACGTTCTTTGTCTGTTGGCTACAACTCTGTGTTTATGTGTCTGCGTGCGTCTTGTGTTTATGTCATAACACAAGCTTCTTTGTGACCATCTACTGATGAGTTATGTTGAGTAAATTCCAAAGTTTATCTAAAAGTTTGAGTTTGGCATGTTGCAGCTGCTGAGAAGAATGGTTCATAAATTGAGGAACACCATTACTTGATAGCCCCGCAGAAGACTGCTGTTAATCATCTCGCATAGGAATCCTGACAGGGTTGTCTGTGCTGGTGCTAACTGAAAGCAGATTGTTGCAAATGGGCTCCATGTTGAAACAGAGGAACGCCTTAGATTACTGACTGTGGGTGATTAAAAATGGGGGATTGTTATTTTGTTGCGTCATGCATTGGCGTGGATGCTGACAATAATATTTTCTTCTTCTTTTGCCTGACAAACTCAAAGGATGGAGCATAACACAAAGCAGTTGTTAGTACTGTCTTAACATTACAAAAAAAGTACCATGGTGGTTCTTTGATGGTATTACCCCATGATACCATGTTCAAAAACTAATAGGACTGTCCAGGTGTACTATTTTGTAAGTGTAGTGTCACTATCACACAACTGCAAAGTGATCCCAAAAACAAGATATCTTTGTCCTTCAAAAACATCCGACTCATCCTGCTTTTCTGTCTCAAGGGTGGCTGACTCCTTATGTTCT